>NW_007247249.1:196987-348000 GCF_000164805.1 Carlito syrichta | reverse complement strand
CCCAGGCGGGTCTCGAACCCACGGGCTCAAGCAATCCACTCACCTCAGCCTCCCAAGGTGTGGGATTACAGGCTGAGCCACCGAGCCCGACTTAGAACAGCATTTTTAAAGTACTGAAAGTAAAAACCAAGTCTGTCTAGAATTCTTTACCCAGCAAAAAATAGCTTTCAGCAATTAAGGTAAAACACAAATTTTTCAAATATACAAAAGCAGAAAGAAATAATCACCAACAGACCATTATAAGAAATATTAAAAGAAGTCCTTCAAAAAAAGGAAAAATATTACTAGATGGAAATCTTAATATCCACAAAAGGATGAATAGGAAATGATACATTTCTGGATAAATATAAAGATTATTTATTATTTAGTTATATTTAAATATAATAGACTAAGTAAAAAACAAGAACACTGTATTTGGGGCTTTATAACACATAGAACATATATGACACATAACATGTAGAAAATATATAACAACCACAACACAAACATGGAAGGGGAGAAATAGAAGAATACTATTGCAAAGTTTCATACTACACATGAAGTTGTCTAATATTACTTGAAAGTAGATTGTGATAAGCTAAAAAATAAACTCTAAACATAGCTTCTAAGCATAATGAAGAATTATATTTAAAAAAACAAATAGCTGTGCTCAGTGGCTCAGCCTGTAATCCTGTGCCTTTGGGAGGCTGAGGTGAGTGGATTACTTGAGCCCGCAGGTTCGAGACCCACCTGGGTAGCAAGACCTCATCTCTACAATAAATAAAAAAATCAGCCGGGCGTGGTAGCGCGTGCCTGTAATTCCGGCTACTTGGAAGGCTGAGGTGGAAGGATCGCCGGAGCCCAGCAGGTCGAGGCTGCGGTGGCCGGGAGCAGCCACTGCACTCCAGTCTGGGCGACAGAGTGAGACTCCAACTCAAACAAAACGAAACAAAACAAAAAAACAAATAAAGAAGATAAAATGAGATAATAAAAATAATCATTCAAAAGAAAGATAGAAAAAAGAGAAAAACCAAATGTGATGAATAGAAAATAAATAAATAAAAATCCAATCATGTTTCACATTAAATGTAAATGACCCAAGCACTGTAACTCAAAAGCAGAGAATAAAAGATTGCATAAAAAATAAGATACAACTTTATGCTTCCTGAATGAAACTCAAGCTAAATATAAAAACACTAATATAGCTGGGCTCGGTGGCTCAGCCTGTAATCCCGCACCTTTGGGAGGCTGAGGTGAGTGGATTGCCTGAGCCCACGGGTTCGAGACCCGCCTGGGCAGCGAGACCTCATCTCTACAATAAATCAAAAAAATCAGCTAGGAGTAGTAGCGCATGCCTGTAATTCCGGCTACTTGGAAGGCTAAGGCGGAAGGATTGCTGGAGCCCAGCAGGTCGAGGCTGCAGTGGCCAGAAGCGGCCACTGCACTCCAGTCTGGGCGACAGAGTGAGACTCCAACTCAAAAAAAAACACAAAAAACAAACAAAAAACATTAATATTAAAGTATGGAAAAAGATATGTTATCACTAATTAAAAGAAAGTTGGAGTGCTTTATTACTATCAGATTAACATAGGTCTCAAAAAATATGCTACCTGCGATAAAGAGGATTATTTCACTATGATGAAAGGGTCAATTCAAGAGGGCATCACAAATCTATAAATGTTTATGCACCTAATATCAGCTTCAAAATACTGGAAGTAAAAACTAATAGAAATTCTAGGAGAAATACAAAAATTCAAAATTGAAGTCAGTAATTTCAGCACACTATTAAAATTGCCAGAACAAGTAGGCAGAAATTCACTAGAGACAAAGAAGACTTGAAAAACACTATCAACCAACTTTGCCATTTATGGAATACTCCATCCAACAAAGGCAGAATACACTTCAATTGTATATAGAATACTTACTGAGATATACCATATTCTGGGCTGTAAAATAAATCTTAATAAATTAAAAAGTATTCAATTTATGCCAAGTATCTTCTTTAGCTATAATGAAATCAAATCGAAAATTAGTAACAGTAAAATATCTGGAAAATTTCCAAATGTTTGGAAACATAGTAATATACTTTTAAGCAACTAATGGGTAAAGAAAAAAGATATCAAGAGAAAAATTAAAGAGTATTCTAAACTAAATAAAAATAAAAACACAAAATGTCAAAAGTTGTGAGATGCATCTAAAGCAATACTTTGAGGATGTTCATAGCAATAACACCTACATTATTCGAAAAGAAGAAAAGTTTTGAGTCAGTGACCTCAGCTTCTACCTTAAGAAATTAGAAAATTAAGAAAATAATTAAAGCAAGAAGACAGGAAATAATAAGTATCAGAGTGAAAATCAATGAAATAGAAAACAGAAAACTATATAGATAACCAATGAACCCAAAACTTGTTTGTGAAAATAATCAATAAAATTGATAAAAGTCTAGCCTAATGTATTAGAAGAGAGATAGAATTAGATAGATAGATAGATGGATAGATAGATAGAATATACAAATTGCCAATATGAGGAATGGAAGAGATGACACTATAAGAGATCTTACAGATATCAAAATAAATGGCAAGACAATATTATAAACAACTTTATGTCGATAAATTAACAAGTCAGGTGACATGGATGAATTTTTTGAAAAATATAAATGACTAAAACTTATGCAAGAAAAATAACTCCAGTAGCCCTAAACTGAATTCATAATTAAAAGTCTTCTCCACAAAGAACACTACAGGCCCAGATGACTTTTTAAGTGAATTCTACCAAACATTTAAAGAAGAAATAATACAAATTATACATTTTTTAAAAAGTGAATTGGAGAGGGGGAAATCTTTACAATTATTTCTACAAGGTATTAGTCTGATACTAAAACTAGGGAAAGATATTATAATAAATAAATTTGGACCAATATTCACCACAAACATAGAGGCAAAAATGCTTAACACATTTTTATACAAATTCTGTCTAACAATACATAAAGAGAATAATTACTCATAATAAGTTAGAGTTTATTCCAGAAATAAAGGCAATTTAACATTAAAAATTAATGTTATTAACAGATAAAAAAGAAGAATGATATGAGGTTTTCCAAAGATGCAGAAAAAAGCATTTCACAAAATTTAACATCCATCTACAATAAAAATTCTCAGCAAATGAGGAGTAGAGGGAAACTTCTTCAGTCTGTTAGAGGGAATCTACAAGAAACCAGTGGTTAATATTATACTTAATGGTTGAAACACTGAATTCTTTCCCTCAAGATTAGCAACAAGGCAAGGCTGTCCATTCTTATCACTTCTACTCACAGGTTCTGGCCAGCACAGTTAGTCAAGGAAAAAAAATCACCAGGATTGGAAAGGAAAGAGTAAACTGCCTTTATTAGTAGAAGACATGATTGTCTATGTAGAAAATTCCATGCAATTTACAAAAGATCTACTAGTACTAATAAGGGTATTTTTATTAGTTATTAAGGCTTAGATATATATACCTTGCAAGGTAAAAGATCAATGTTTAAAAATCAACCATAGTTTTTATATACTAGCACTGGACAATCAAAATTAAAATAAAATATCATTTATGATAGAATCACAAAATATGAAATACTTGGGGATAAATATGACAAATGATGTGCAAGGCATGTACTTTAAAAACCCAAAGCAATGCTGAGAGAAAATTAAAGAAGACTAACATGAGCAACCTATCTGATTTTTGGATTGGGAGATTCAGCATTCTTAAGGCATAATTTCTCCCCAAATTGATCTATAGATTTAATGTAATCTCAGTCAAAATTCTGGCAGTCTTTTTGTGTAGAAAATTTCAAGCTGATTTTGAAATTCATTAGGAAATATAAAGAATTTAGATTAGTCAAGATAACTTTGAAAAAGGGGAACAACTTTGAACATATTTTAGAATTATTAAGTTAAAATATGTCATTGAACTAAGTAAGGTAGACAATAGATCTCAAGGACTGTCATAGGGTTTAGAAGTAGACCCACACATATATGATATTTGTGGTCAGTTAACTTCTAAATTTTATTTATTAATAGACCTTATGTTTTAGAGAATTTTTAGTTTTTCAGAAAAAATGAGCTGAAAGGACAGAGATCCCATAAACCTCTGCACTACATTCCACCTCCTTACCAGTTTTTCCTGTTATTAACATCTTGTATCAGCGTGGTTAATTTGTTGCAATTGATGAACCTACATTGATACATTATTGTTAATTAAAGCCCATGGTTTATATCAGGGTTCACTCTGTGTTGTACATTCTTATGGATTTTGACAAATACATAATATTATATAAAGGGACAAAAAATGAAATTTGTGCATTTATTCTAACATGTTTACATTTCTGTCACTTTCAAAGTACTTTTCATTTGATGCAATACATCTATCAAGATGCTTTTTTCACTACTCAAAACAGTTTTTGAACTCATCAATGTGATGCCTTTTAGTGCTTCTGCCATTTTTTATTTCACCTCTTCCACATTGGCAAAATGTTTCCCTTCAAGAACTTTCTTCATTTGGGGAAACAAAAAAAAAAGTCACTCAAGGAAAGATAGAGTGAATAGGGAGGGTGGAGCATAGCAGTCATGCTGTTTGGTCAAAAACTGCCGAACGCTCAGCACGATATGGGCAGGTGTGTTGCTACGGTGGAAGAACCAGTCATCTGCTTGCACATCTCGGTATGTTTTTTCTGCAAATCGTGACACAACCTACCCAAAATTTTGGTTGTAATGTGAAAAGAAAAAATGTAATGTGAATGTGTAATGTGAAGTCGGAGTCTCACTCTGTTGTACATTCTTATGGAGTGCAGTGGCAAGTTCATGGCCACCCCAGTGTCAACCTGCGGGGCTCAGGCTATCCTTCTGCCTCAGTCTTCCAAGTAGCTGGAACTACAGGCGTGTGCTACTATGCCTGGATAATTTTTTGTTATATTGTAGAGACAAGGTCTCACCAAGTTGCCCAGGTTGGTCTCTAATCCCTGGGCTCAGGCAATCCTCTCGCCTTGGCCTCCCAAAGTGCTGGAATCACAGGCTTGAGCCAGCATGCCCGGCATGCCCATTTTAAATTTGGGTTGCTATTTTATTGTTGGGTTTTGAAAGTTGAGTTTTAAGAGGTCTTTGTCATATTTTGGATACAAGTTGTTTATCAGATAGGTGTTCTGCAAATATTTTCTCCCAGTCTGTGGCTTGTCTTTTCATTTTCTTAAGAGAGTCTTTTGTAGAGCCAAAGTTTTAAACTTTGATGAGGTCTACAGTTCTTTTCAGCTATAATCCTGTGTTATTCTACAGCAGCCCTATCGATATGATGATAATATGTGGCGGGTGGGAGGAGAAACAGTTTTTAATCCTATGATTAGGTCTTTTAGAGCCTGTGTCCTGGGGCTGTGACTTTCATAAGTGCTTCTAAACTTTCCCTTTCCCCTTAGGAGAGACAAGGAGGCTTGAAGAGGCTGGATTTGAGTATTCCCCTTACCCCACATGAACAGCCACAGGGAACTGGTATTGGCATATTTCTTTTCACAGGTCAGTCGGGATCTGATAATATCCCCAGACAGGTTCCGGTTGAATAGTTTCCTTTGGGGGCAGGCCTTTATTAAGGAAAAGAGATCACACTGGGCATATTTCAAAGCAATTACTTCTCTCCCCCTGCTGGAAGAATGAGGAGATTTTTTTTTTCCTGATTTCCACCCTGAGAACCTGGTGGAGTTCCTAGAGGTAAAAGTTGTGGAACAGTTGGGTTCCCCCTAAGAATAGGAGTTTTTATCTCTCACTGCTTGGTTTCTTTTAAGCGCTCTTACACAGCTCCAACTGGGGCTTCTGCTCCTGTAAACTCTGATTCTTTTTTTTTTTTTGAGTTGGAGTCTCACTCTGTCGCCAAGACTGGAGTGCACTGGCATCCTCCCGGCCACCGCAGCCTCGACCTTCTGGGCTCTGGTGATCCTTCCTCCTCAGCCTTCCAAGCAGCCGGAATTACAGGAGTGCGCTACCATGCCCTGTTAATTTTTTGATTTATTGTAGAGATGAGGTCTCGCCAAGTTGCCCAGGCGGGTCTTGAACCTGCGGGCTCAGGCAATCCACTCACCTCAGCCTCCCAAAATGCGGGATTACAGGCTGAGTCATCGAGCCCGGCAACTCTGATTCTTTTTATCCACGTTTCTCACCAGTTTTCAGGGCAGTGGTGACCTGTGACCTAAATTCTCTGATTGACCTAAGAAGAGTTGTTGATTTTCAGGTTGTTCAGTTTTTTTCTTGTGAGTCTTGGAGTGGCAAACTCCTTACATATGGGACCAAAAACTGGAAATTTTCAATTTTTTTTAGCAAACGTATAAAAGCAATTCAGTGAAGAATGAAGGGTCTTTTAATAAATGCAGCAATGGATATCCATGTTAAAAAAAGAAAAGAAAAGAAAAGAATTTTACCCGGGCTTGGTGGCTCAGCCTGTAATCCTAGCGCCTTGGGAGGCTGAGGTGAGTGGATTGCCTGAGCCCGCGGGTTCAAGACCTACCTGGGCAACTTGGCGAGACCTCATCTCTACAATAAATTAAAAAAATTAGTTGGGCATGGTAGCGCGTGCCTGTAGTTCCAGCTACTTAGAAGGCTGAGGCGGAAGGATCGCCGGAGCCCAGCAGGTCGAGGCTGCGGTGGCCAGGGGTGGCCACTGCACTCCATCTGGGCGACAGAGTGAGACTCCAACTCAAAAAAAAAAAAAAAAAAAAGAAAAGAACTTTGATCCATTCCTCGCACCACATGCAAAATTAACTCAAAGTGGATCATAGAATCAAGTATAAAATAAAAAACTATAAAATATCTAGGAAATAGTAAAGATTTCTAAGGTATAACAAAAACATGATCTATAAAAGAAATTAGACTTGTACCTAGAATATGTAAAATCTCTATAGTAAGAAAACAAATAATCCAATTAAAATGGGCAAAACATTTGAACAGATGTTTCACCAAAGAAGATATGCAGATGACAAATAAACATAAAAGATGTTTGAGATAATTTATTATTAGAAAAGTAAAAATGCAAAGTAAAAGCACAGCAAGATACAACTACACCTCTATTAGAATGTGTAACATTAAAAAGTGTAAGTAAGGATGTGGAGAAACTTTCTCACACAGTGTTGTCGAGATTGTGAAATATACAACTTTTGGGAAACAGTTTGACAGTTTTTTAAAAGGTGAAACATACAGATATCAAATGACCCAGTATATCTAATAATATCTCATTATAGCTTTAATTTATATTGGTGTGTGAAGTGAAAATAAAATTCTGCCACCAGAAGGAACAAAGAAAGGAAGAACAGATGTTCAATAAGAAATCCTTTGACCACCCTTTTCTCCCAAGCAGAGGGAGGATCCTAAAAGTCCTCTAAAGATAGGTTGAAAGCATGTTCTGGCCGGTCTTAGTGGCTCAGCCTGTAATCACAGCGCTTTGGGAGGCCAAGGTGGGTGGATTGCCTGAGCTTGCGGGTTTGAGACCTGCCTGGGCAACTTGGCGAGACCTCATCTCTACAATAAAAATCAAAAATTAGCCGGGCGTGGTAGTTCCAGCTACTTGGAAGGCTGAAGCGGAAGGATCGCCAGAGCCCAGCAGGTCAATGCTGCGGTGGCTGGGAGCGGCCACTGCACTCCAATCTGGGTGACAGAGTGAGACTCCAATTCAAAAAAAAGAAAAAGAAAGCATGTTCTGTGGGGGTCGAGAAAAAGAATATTTGCCTGCCAGGTAGTTTTCTAACAATACAATTGCAATGTATACAGAAACCTACAGAGCAAACCCTGCTTTTAAAGAGCATAGATATGTATACAAATTAGTGTGTTTATACTTCATAATCATTTTCTAAAATAAGTGAAGATTTGAATTTTCCTATCTTGTAATCTCAGTTCAAAAATAAGCTTAGAACAGCATTGTCCAAAATGTATTCTCCAGAATTCTTCTGTTCAGAGGTGTTAAGAAAGAAAGGTTAAATAAAGTAAAACTGGCTTCATCAGATGTCAGAATATAACTAATCAGGAGAAATTCTAGGAGGAGCATGGATTTTGCAAGAAAATATAAATATTCAAACCATGGGCTCTTTCTGTTTTTAGGAGTCTTTTATCAGACAAATGTTCCCTGAAATGTACTTTGGAAATGCCGACCTAGATAAAATTTATGTTCTGCAAATGCAACTTAAAATTGAGACCAGAAATCAATCAGATATCAGGGAATAGTTCAGAAGGGTTCTCTACTCAGGATAATAATGATAAAAATGCATACTTTTATGTATTATTTCTTAACTTTATTAAACAGCTTGAAGAGCAAGGGTCTGGGCTATAGTGTGCCAGCAGCCAGGGTCAGGCATAGAAACCCCTTCATGTGATCAGAGAGGGGGTGTCTTGGGGAGAAGCCAAGTGAGACAGTCAGTCAAGTCACCCATGGGAAGACCCCAGGCAGAGAGGGAGAAGCTGGGTTTGTGCCTGTGGAAGGAAATTGCATTTTTAAACAAAATTTTTCACAGATGATATTACTATTTTTTTATGATTTGACTTGAAAATTGCAGTTGTTCTATATCAGTAAGAGCACAGTTGGGAAGAAAAGCCTAGAGGAATTTCCTTGGTCAGTGAGTACAGGGGCCACTGTTCTTTACGAAAGTGAGAGTTGGGGCAGATATTAAAGGTGACTGTATGAACTCATTCTCCCTTTCCCTTTGGATCCCTCTCCTGGGTTAAAGAGGCTGTGTATGCCTCTGATTTTACCCAGAAAAAGGCCTTGATTGACTCTGGGACACTTCTTTAGTGGGAAACAAGGTCTTAAGACTGTTTATTTGGCTTCTGACCGCTCAGTAGACCAGGCACTGTGGTTTTATTGTATGTTGCAGGGGTCCTGCATTTCTTTCACTACCAATTCCAATACTCTGTCTTGTAATGTTTAGGCTATTAGATGTTAACATGCCAAGACCTGGGAGTCCTATCTTATGGCTTTTGAACAAGCAGATTTTTTATCTGATTCAGAAAGTGTGCTGTGCTTGATGATTGAGTCTGTCTCAAAACAGATTTTCTTTTCCTGTGGTATCACGTGGGAATATTGTCCAACTTGATCCTAAACCTTCAGAACAGGGGCTCTTCAAACTGCCATTCAGTGCTGGAAGATAATTGAGCTATTATATAGGCCAAATGGCTTCCCTATGTTTTCAAAATGAGATGGGCACCTTTCACTCATCATCTTTCTAGAGACAAATTTGTATGTGTCTCTGATTAGAGATTTCATTAAGATTCATCCTACACAAAACCAGTTTAAGAGATCATAGGAAGAAGTGATGGTAAAGACTTATAACTAAATTAATATCTGAATAAGCTTGGAAGAGGCAAACCTTTCTTCCTTTTTTTTTTTTTAAGTTGGAGTCTCACTTTGTCGCCCAGACTGGAGTGCAGTGGCCGCTCCCGGCCACCGCAGCCTCGACCTGCTGGGCTCCAGCGATCCTTCCGCCTCAGCCTTCCAAGTAGCTGGAATTACAGGCATGCGCTACCATGCCCGGCTGATTTTTTGATTTATTGTAGAGATGAGGTCTCGTTGCCCAGGCGGGTCTCGAACCCACGGGCTCAGGCAATCCACTCACCTCAGCCTCCCAAAGGCATGGGATTACAGGCTGAGCCACCGAGCCCGGCTTCTTCCTTTTTCTTCATTACAAAGTGCACTGATGTGATTTGAATATATTGGTAAAAGCTCAGATTCTGCAGAATGGGTCCATTTCACAGGCACACCCCTCATGTGAGGATGTATGGTTCCTCCTCCTCTTCCCCCTCCTCTTCTTCCTTCTCTCCTTTGTCTTCCTCTTCCTCTCCTCTTTTTTCCTCCTCCACCCCTTCTCCTTCCTCTTTCCTCATCTAAAACTACTTTTATAAACAATCTGGTTGCAGAAATCTTTTGGGACGCAATAAAGAGTTATTAAGGAGATTAAAGTCTCAGCCATGTAAGGGCTGAGGGGAAGCATGGCTGGTGGACAATGGCTAATGGAAGCTTCTCCCAGCATGCCCCACCCCCACCCCTTGCAGCTTGAAGCACACCCTTCTTCAACAACGTTTTTCCAATGCCTAGTTTATTCTGGAGACCCCTTTGACTGGGTGGGTGGAGAGCCAACACAGCTAGATCAGAGCTTGCACTATGATTTCTTTAAGTTTTATCACCTTAATATATTGCCATAAACCAATGATCCTGACCATCTCTGGGATGCAGAAAACCCTACTTTGACCAACAAATGGGGAATAACGCAGGCAGGAATAGTTTTCCTGGCAGCTGAGTTGTATATTTATGGATATGGCATCTTTGGATAAAGTGGCTTGCCCTTCTGTGGAACAGGCGCAACTGGGTATCCAAGGCTTATGAGTGAGGGTACCTGCCATAGGAGATCCCACAACTCCCTGATCTGGAGGGCTAGGGGACCATACAAGAGGTGAGCTCAAGGGCTCAGGCTAGCTCACAGTGCAGGGCCTCTGGAAGCCTTTTCTGTATTTGAATTTACCCACGATCTTGGCTGAGAAGTCAGAGCTCTAGGGCTTAGTGGGCCATCAATCTTTTCTCTAATGCAGACTGTAAATGAATTTTCTGGCCACCTCCAGACTTTCAGGAAGCTCTGATAGACTTTCTGCATCAGTTTTCCATCTGGAGGAAAGGAACTGCCCACTTTTCTGCTTTCCCTGCCATAAATGGGAAAAAATGTGGCAGAATTTGAGTTTTTTCCTACCCTGATAGGTAGAATATTTTAATTTTGAGTATTTAGACACTGCATCATTTCACAAAATATATGAAGTGGCTTACACAAATGCACACAATACAAAGGAGTGAAAATAATTGAATGAGAGTCAGGATTATGGGAAAACATAGAAAAAAAGGAACCATGAGTAATTTTATTACCCCCAAATCATAGTCCAAGTTCCTGTATGTGTCGTAGGGTTAGGCCACAAATTTGAACCTATGATGAAGGAAATTAAAGCCCTAAAACACAATTTGGTAAAAGCAATTTTAACAAGGGAATAAATCCATGCAGCCTTTAAATCCAGGAGTCTGCCATTATTGAGATAAAAAAATGTAAATCTAAGTGCAGTTTTTTCATGTACCTGTATTAGTTTTAATATGTATTTGATTCATTCAAAAGAATACTTATGTGTAATGAACACCCATGAACCCAGCACTCAACTGAAAGACAAATCCATTCCAAACAACCTGTATTCACCCTCACTTTTGATCTTAACCTCATTCCTTTGTCCTGCTTTTCTTCTCCTCCCAGAAAGAACCGCTATCCTGAATTTTCTTTATTGTTCCTTTGAGCTTTTGTTTTGCTTTATCTCAAATGCTTGTGAACATAAATGATATTTTGCTAAGTTTTGCTTATTTTCTAGATTTAGTAAAGTAATATATAGATCAGAGTCTTCTGGGATTTTAAAATTTTCCATTCAACATTATGTTTCTAAGATTTCTTTATGGTGTTGCATGTGTGTGTAATTCATTCTTTTTTTTACTGTGTTATTATCATCCTTTCATGACTATGTCACTCTTTTTCCATTCTCTGTTGTTGACCCTTTAGGTTGCTCTTAGTATTGTGCCATTATGAATAATGGTACTGAATTCATTTTTGAATATGTCTCCTGGTGCATATATTTAAGAGTCTCTCTTGGGTATATACTAGGAATAGAATTATTGGGTGTGCTTTACAAGATAATACTGAAATGTTTTCCAAAGAAATTGTATCAATGTACAATTCTGCCAGTAAAGTATAAGCTTTCTTAAATTCTTAATTGTCATTTGACATTGTCAGACATTAATTTTTGCCAATCTAGTGGTATAAAAACAATCTTACTGTGGAAAAGCAATTGCATTTTCTTAACTAGTAAGGCAGTTAAGAATTTTTTCATGTGTTTTATGTTTCATTTTTATTGGGTTATCATTTTCTTATTGACTTAAGAATATTTCATATATCATCTCTTAGGCCAACTTTTCCTTTTCCATCTCTAACCAGGCATTTTCAAGTACTCTTATGACTTGAATTCCTATATGATGATTACTCACATATCTAAATATTCAGCCTAAAGCTTTCTTCTGAGTGTCATACCCATGAATACAACCACATACTTAACATCTTTCCTTGGATAGCTCATAGAATTATGAGACTCAACATGTCCAAAATTGAGTTCGACATCTTCCCATACTGGTTGAATCCTTCTGTTTTGTTTTCTGTCTCAGGGGGATCATACCAACTCAGATATCCAAGCCCCAAACTTAAGTGTGGTTTTTTTTTTTTTTAACTCTAACCTCTCTTTTATATGCAGTGTCCAATCAATAACCAAGTTCTCTGCATACCAATTCCTAAATATCCTTTAAACCCAGTCCCTAATGTTATTTCTTTAATCAATAATAGCAGGAACCCTGAATTGTTGCAGGGTTCTCCCAGTTGGATTTCCGGCCTGCAGTCTTGCTCCCCCCCAGTCCGTGCTCCACACTGGAACCAGGGGGATGTTTTTCTAAAACACATGATGTGGTCAAGTCATTTCCTTGCTTAAAAAGTTTTAATGGGGCAACCCCCTCTGGTCCCCTCCTGCTCTGGGACCTTTTCTGTCCTCTCAAGAAACTCTGCTTTCTTAACTTTCCAGTTGTCCATGCCCCTCATTCCTGTTGGACATGAGACAAGAACCCTGACTTGAAGAGCTGCAGAAGATCAAGAACCCCAACCTGAAGAGCTGTAGAAGATTGTCAGAGCTGAAGAGCCGCATACACTAGACACTGGCTTGCCAGCCAATGAAGCTGGCTGAAGTGGTAGAGCTGCTGGCAGAGGGTAAGACTCCAAAGATGAGACACTTCATGAGGCTGGCTTGCCAGCCCTCTGAATCAGCAACATTATCAGGGCTTGGCTTACCAGCCCATTAAAGCCAACACTCCTGGGGCGAGGTTTGCCTGCCCACCAAATCAGCAACACTCTCGGAGCTTGGCTCGCCAGCCCATTAGAACCAACACTCTTCAAGCTAGGCTTGCCAGCCCACCAAATCAGCAACACTCTTTGGGCTTGACTTGCCAGCCCATTAGAGCCAATATTTCTGGGTCTAGGCTTGTCAACTCATCAAGCTGACACTTGCTGGGACTCAGCTAGGTGACCCTTGAGCTGACTCTCTCGAAGCCCAGGTTGACCCGAAAAATCCTTCTCAGATGTGGCGCCCAACATGGGCCTCAATAGAAGGAAGCCATTAAACTCCAGATGGTGACACATGGAACCTTGTATGGAAGCTTCCTACTACCAAGGACCCTTAGATCATCCTCTGGAGGATCCCTAGCTGCTGTCTCCATATGATGCCCATGATCAACAGTAAGTAGCCAGACTGATCGTCATCCTTACTTCCTAATGGTAGTTAGAGTTACTACTCCAGAGGGGGGATTGAGAGAAGAAGTAGCTAGAAAACAACTAGGCAGATAGACCGGGCAGGTCCAAAGTAACAAACTGAGAGGAGATAGCTAGTAAACAACTGCCAGGTTCCCCAGTAACAAAGTAACAAACTGGGAGGAGACATCTGGAAAACAACTAGGCAGTTTGGAAAACAACTAGGCAGACACAGAGCAGGTCACCCAGTAACAAAGTAATAGACTTCCTGCTGCTGAGATTGGAAAACAACCAATCAATTCATAGCTAATGCTAACTAATCAGCTCAATCTCAGGGCTATATAAGTACCAGGTTTTGGCTCCAAATTGGCAACCCCCTCTGGTCCCCTCCTGCTCTGAGAGCTTTTCTGTCCTGTCAATAAATCCTGCTTTCTTAAAAAAAAAGTTTTAATGATTCCTATTACTTACCAAGTTCCAAACACATAATGGCTTAAAAGCTCTTCTGTGGTCTGACCCCAGGTCACCTCTTGCTCCTCATTTATTGTCATGTCTTTTGTGTGCTTTGTACACTAGTTGTCCCCAGATATAGTAGAATTGGTTTGACCCTGATAAGATTAATAAAATATCTTGGGTAAAACAGGGAATTATTAAAAATGATTTATACATGGGATACATTATTTCAACTTTAAACACATAAATGTATATTTATTCAGTAATATTTTGCAACAGGGCTTGAAGCATAAGTCGATTGGTGCTTGGAGTCATCTTTCTTGCATAAAACACACCAGTAATGGATTATTTATAATTTTCAATCACAACTTTTTAAAAAAGTAGATCAAAAACTTAAGAACACTTGTGAAACTTAATTATTCTACATTTAAAAAATTTATTTTCTACCCAACACCATTAAAGTTGTTTTTCCATATCTAATTTGATAGAATTTTCTTTTAGGACTCATCTTCATGAAATTTTTTCAAGGCATTCTACTAGAATAAAAACAGCAACTTTCTTTTTGCAATCATGTTTTAGGAGTTCATATAATATACTTAAAATAACATTAAGACAGGCATGAACAGCTTTGGAAACAGATACAACTGATCTTTAATAAGCATAGCACTGATCTGGAGTGGAAGTACTCAGGTTTACCAGCTATGCATGCTCAGTGTGCTGAGTGCATGGACAATTTGTTCTGCAAATTGGTTAATATAAGGGAAAGTTGATTAAGAGCATGTCTTCTCTGTTTGCAGTTGTTTAATCTCTCATCTCCAGACTTTGCCTAAGTAGTTTCTTCTGCTTGGGATCCTCCTTCCTAAATATGTATCCTCCTCATTCTTCTTTGTATCTCTGTGCACTTGTAATTCCATTTGATAAGCCCTCTATGACTCCCTAGGACTCAGATAGAAGCCTCACTAGGACTCAGATAGAAACTACCACGTGTTTCTGTCTTTTGCTAGGGTTTCTCAACATTTTTGGGTCAGATGTTGCTTTTTGATTGGGGTCTGTTCTGTGCAACTTATATATAAGATGTTTGGCAGCCTCCTTAGTCTGCCTGAAATGCCATAACACTTTTCTTCCATTTGTGATACTCAAAAATGTCTTCTGATATTACTGAAATTCCCTTCGGGGAACAAAATTACCCTGGTTGAGAACCACGGCTCTAAATAATAAATGTTTCTTGAATTTCTGAGTAACCTTACTTCTTGGATTGATACAGAATTGAACAGCAACAAAGCAGTATATAAATTCAGGAAAGTATGCAGGTGCTATTTAGGATAATATTTCTATCCTGTAAAATACATTTCAGTGCATTTTTTATTTGGAGCAGTGCTGCCAACCTAGGAAACTGTTTTTACTGTCTACAGGAGAAGAGTGTTAGTGATGTTTTATGTATTTTAAGTTATTTTTTAAACTGCTACAAGTCTGTTTTCCCTTTACCACACTTTGTCATCTGACAAAATCTTAGGACCTCACAGTGGGAAAGATATACTCTATCAGCCAACTGAGATCTACCAATATAGGAGGGACCCAAAAAACCCAGGAATTTATTTATAAAATTTTGTGTATTTATTCTTACATGTGTATACTTCAGTCACCTTCAAAGTATTCTCTGTTTGATGCAATACAACTATCAAAATGCTTTTCCATTGCTTGAAACTGCTTTTACACTTGTCAATTTGATGCCTTTTAGTGCTTCTGCTGTTTTTTGTTTCATCTCTTCTACATATGGCAAAATGTTTCCCTTTGAAGAGTTTTTTTATCCAGGGAATAAAAATGTCCTTTGAGGCAAGATTAGGTGAATAGGGAGGGTGGAGCACTGGGGTCATGCTGTTTTTGGTCAAAAACTGCTGAACACTTAGTGAGGTGTGGGCAGGTGCATTGTCATGGTAGACAAACCAGTTGCCTGTTTGCCACAACTTGGGACATTTTTTCTGCAAATTATCTCTCACAACAATGCTAGCTGGTACACTGATGCTGATGGGTTTCTAGAACACTTACCTCATGGGGAAAGCCTGTACTACAAGGGGCCCACCCTCCAAAATTCAGTTTTTCTTTTGGGTTGTCTCTTGTGCAATACCAAGTAAATGTTGAACTCTGTGCTCCTGAAGTTTGTGTGAAAAAAGAATTTATGTAGGTGAGGGCTGTAGAGAGAGGAGGAATGAGTTGATAGTACAGGTGGCTCAGTACTCCATCGTATTCAGCAATCTCTCCATAGCCCATGAAATAAGCTTACCAAACTTGTAGACGGGGACCACTTTCTTTGTGTCCTTAGGACTGTCCCAGCCATCTATGGGGTAGATATACATTTACATTTTACTTACTTTAATGCATATTTTTGAGTACCTAGTATGTACTAGACACTGGATTCAATGCTGGCCTTTATGCATATGTTCTTATGATTTACCTAAAAATAGGTTTCGTCTGTAGGACTTTGGCCCCACATTGAATCCTCCATGCCTTCCAGGTTATGGCTCCCTCAATTTGAGGGAAGACTGGGAGATGATCCAGAAGACGAATGATTTAACGGCTGGCTGAGTCGGTTGAGGAATTGTGAAGAACACCCATTAGGACTCTCTTCTGAGGGAGAATTAGCATGAAGTATACATCTCATCTAGAAAAAGGGTTATCTTACACATGGTGAAGGCTTTGTTCCCTATGTTCATGTAGCACAGGCAAGAAATGTCGGGCAAGAGAAAAACAACTGAGACAGAGCACTTCCTGACCTGCCTGCTGTCCCCCACCAAGTGATCAGTGGTTCCATTGACCCACCCTGAGACTGGGCACTTGTCTTGCTGTCTCTGTGTGCTGGCACCTTGGCCTTCAGGGACTGAGGAATCCTCATGGTAAAATCCTTACCTGCTAAATTCTGTTTGGGGGAAAATGGGTCTTCACAAACATTCCCAGGAGTAACTGTATGGGTTATGAGATTTTCTTCCCTTGAGCTGTTGGCAGTAACATGTTTGATGACTAACCTCAGAAGGGCAAGTTTGCTTTCTGGTAACTGATCGCCTGCAGAGGATCAGAAAGGAATTCCTGCTGGACTCCCTGCTCTGGTCCACCCTGGCTTCATTTTCCATCTCTGGATCCTTCCAGCCTTGCAAACATACACAGCGTCACCATAGCGACTCTGGGAGAGATGCATGCATGTGAGGAGAGTGTGAGGTAAAATCTCCCCTGTTGCTTTGCTGGGTGAGAAGGCGGCCTTGAACAGCTTTTGAAACCACCTTCTTTCATCCCTTGATTTTCTCACAAGAGTAGCAGCCTCAGTCATACACATAGTATTCTTTTCCTTTTTTTTTCTTTCTGTTTTGCTTTGCTTGTTGAGGTGAACTAGAGCTATGGAAGAACTGAAGGCACTCTGGGATGAACAGCATCTCATATCCCTGAATCCACTTAAAACGGTTTTCCAGTTGTCAGGTGGGGACACGGATCAGAGGATGATCAGGGCTGTCCACCCTGGGCTATTAAACTCTTGCTTCTCACACCCACCCCTTTCACTTGTCCGTGTGAGTGTCTGACATTGGCCCTCTCCTCCCTATTCCCACTCCAGTTCAGGTTGCCATCTTTTCATGCTGGGTCATTGTTAAATACCCCCAACAGTGCCCTCTCTCTGCCCTCCCAAAGCCTCAGGCTGTTCTGTGCACTGAGGCAAACTAAGCTTTCCAAGGTCGTCCTTGAGGTATCTGGTCATAGACATATCATACTGGATTCTGGTGAGCATCTGGCGAGCATTTTTTTCCTCAAGTGAAATCAGACTTAAGTGAAAGTTAAGCAGCAACAGGAAGAACAGCTGCCACCTGAAGAACATGCATAGCGGAAGAGAAATGATGGAGATGGTGGTAGAAGTAGAAGCTCAGTGGGAGGCCCTACAGGCAAAGGCAGAGATGGCGGGACAAGGGCTGGGCTTTTTTGGTCAGCCCTCACCATATAGGGTGTGTCCTGATTCTGATCACTTGGTAGTGGCTTGTGGATGCTGTGTGAGAAAACCTCTGAGGCTGTACCCTGCTTCTGCAGTAAAGAGCCCTAATGGTCAGTTACCAATGCCTATAATTGACACAGCAAGAGGGATGTTCCTCCCCTGAAATGAGGGAGTATATCCTCCCTAAAGGTAGATATGGAGAAAATCAATGACCAGAGGCCTGTTTGGAGAAGCAGCACGTCTAACTGGATCAACTTTTAAGTCGCCCATAGTTTTAGGAGAGCCCACTTTATTATCAAGCCCAAATTTCTGTCTGGCGGGCTTTCAGGATTTACCTTGACCTGTATCACTTAAACTCTCACTTCTCAGCACATCCTTCCTGCTGGAGTCAGGCAGCCTGTTTCCATGCTGTGAGTCTAAGAACTTTTCTCCTTCCTCCATTTCCTAAAATCACTTGCTATAAAGGCCAAGTTCAGGACCATGTCCTCCACACACCTTGTGAACAACTCCATCCTTGATGGTCTCTCCTTGTCCTCTGTATAACCCTTGTCTTTGTAGTCTGTACATTTCAGATTGGCACATGGGTCCTCCCTCCTGGAATCCTGTGTGATAGGCTTATCTTGGGCATAGATGGAGTTCCAGGGCAGAGACATGTCCTGCCTTTGCTATGTCACTGTGGACAAGATCAGACTTGGGGGATATGCTTGGTTACCACCTGCTGATATTCTGTTTTCTTTACAATTTTGCATTGTAGATATGGCACACTCTTGGTTGCCCACCCAATGTGTATTCCTGTCCTCTGCATTGGTCACAGAACCCAATATTATTTCAGTTACAGTGTGATGCCTAGCTGAAAGGCATCATGCTAAAACCTTTCTAGTTTACTATAAAGCAAAGGGTTAACAATGAAATGTAAGCAAACATGGTTGGGCAGGACTTACAGGAGAGTTTCTTAAGAGGAATGCAGAGATGAGTGTTCTGCAAATATTTTCTCCCATTGTGTGGCTTGTCTTTTATTTTCTTAACAGTGTCTTTCAAAGAGTAAAAGTTTTTAATTTTGATGAGGTCTAGTTTATCACTTTTCTCTTTTCTATGTCATGTTTTTTATGTTACATATAAGAAGTCTTTGCCTAACCTGTGATCACAAGAATTTTCTATTATATTTTTGTCTAGAAGTTTTATGGTTTTAGTGCTTAGTTTTAGACTTATGATCTATTTTGAGTTAATGTTTAGATAAGGTGTGAGGTAAGAGTCAAGTTTCAATTTTTCTTTTTTTGTATAGAGATGTCCAATTATTTCAGCACCATTATTGAAATAACTCAGGGCTTAATCTCACATTAGAGACTTCTACTGATTTACTTAGGGGATTCCAGGACCACATGGAGCTGTATGTGACTTTTTGTGTGTATGTGCCCATGTGTGTGTATGACTTGGGAATGTAAAGGTAGTGTAGGTGAAGATAATTCATCCAGCTTTCATCAGAATCTGGAAGGTCCCTGGCTCCCCAGAAGGTAAAGGGTCTCCTTTCTAATGTAACACAGTCTTCTTCTTCACTTCACTGAACAAAGTCAGCTACAGAGGGGAGAAAGGGATGTCAAAGACTGCGTGCAAGCTGCTTTGGAGTTCCTGGGAAGAAAATGATATGACCCATTGGGAGTAAGCTGTACAAACATACACAAATTATTCTTAATAATAGTATTAGAGCCAAGGCAGTAAAACTTTGTTAAATCTGATACTAGGCATCTTTAGCATAGCACATAATTCAAAGCAACTGCATGGTTGTTTTGAAGTTCATTCTTTTGGGCTGCGGTGTTTTAAATGGATGAACCGTACTGAGCAAGAGTGTTTAAAACCAGAGTTGAAAATGAAATTTTAATTAAGGGGATTTTGTGAATATGACTGGAATTAGTTTTCTGCATTCAGAATCTTATAGTCCCCAAATGTCAACTATCTCTAATCGCCAGAGATCATTGGCCCCTTGCCTCACTGGATTGGTCAAAGGCTCTGAAGGCATGAGCTACTTAACTCCTAGAGCTGTACAATGTCCATTTCCCTGGGTTAGAGCAGCAACAGCCACTTCCCAATGGGACTAAGGAAGTTAAGCCACATGCTGATAGGAGAGAGAGCTAGACTTCCATTGGCCTTTCTTTTAATGCAACAACCTCTTGCCCCATATTTTCCAAGCTTTTAGTTAGGCCATCTACCAGCTGACCCTTCCAAGTCTCCATTTCTGAGATCCCTCTACTGTAATTCAGAACAAGCCCACAGTGCTCCCTTGAGCTGTGGAAGTCACAGAACCAGAAGACAGGAAAGAATTTTGGACATTTGCTGTTCTGACCCTGTTAAGTTTCAGAGAAAAAAAATTGAAGCCCAGAGAAAGGAAGCTTGTTGCCCAAGGTCACACAGTTAGAGGTAGAACTGGACCTAGAAACTTGGTTATCCTGACTGCTAGGCTAACATCCTTTCTATTATACACAGAATTTTAAAAATGTAAAAAAGCACAGACTTAGGAGTTAGCCAACCCTGGGTCTGAATTCTGACTTTTTGTTTACAAATGATGTAAATTTGGAAAAGTTACTTAACCTTTCTAAGCTTTAGTGTCCTAATTTGAAAAAGATAAATACTCAACAAATATTGATGAAGCACCTTTTCTGGACTGGCACAAATGGTTTTTGGTCCTGGGTACACAACTGGAAATGAGACAAGACAAGTCCCTTGGCCCAAGGCATAGAACTCACATCCTAGTATGTGAAAAATAATATCAGTGCCTTTCTGGGAAGGTCATTGTAATGAAGACATCTAATAAATGGTAATAGTAATTATAATTATTACTACATGTTCCAAATGCCACAGTGTCCCCAAAGAAGTCCAACTCCTAGGGTAGCAGGACTCTGTCACAATCTCCTACCCAGTACTTCAGGACCCTCTAGGAGCCCCTGACAATCTTTTTGGTACCCAGAGTTCTGCTTTAATCTACCTTCAAATTCTTGAGTAGAGTCCTTGCTTCTGAATTCCTCTGACATCCTATTGACTGAACTGAATCCTGCCTTTGTTTCTCAGCTGAGACCTCTTCTAAGAGCCTGTAGGGTGGTTTTACTAAGTGATACTGGTGATCCCAGGACTCACAGGTGGAGGAAAAAACCCTTGGCTTCAAAGTCTCACCCTACTCTCTACTCTCTACTCCCCTCACATATGAAGTTGGGTGATCCATGAGTTGAGTTGGTGGGTGTCATAACAGTTGTTTTGAAAGAAGAGGAAATGGGAATTAGAATGACCCATGCACACATAGCAGAATGCTGAAATCACATGCCTTTCCTCCCACTGCCAATCTCAATAGTGTTCTTGCAAATGTTTCCTAATATATTGGAGTCTCCAATCCCTATTCAATTCCCAGGCTCTCCAAACCAGAGGACATTGGGACTGTAAAATGAGTAATATAAGTTTAAGAGAGTGTGTTTCTGGATAACAAGCTAATTCTGAATAGTCCATTCCTCCTTGCCTTCTTTATGGTGAAGATAATTGAGAATTAGATAATAATGGCCAATAACTATGAAGCACTCAGAGATACTGTTCTAAGTAGTTTACATATATTAACTTATGTAAACCTCGAAACAATCTTATGAGGCATGCACTATCATACTTCACTTGATTACAGCTGAAGACACCAAGACACCAAGAGTATAGGTAATTGTTCCAAGGGGACAGAAAAGGAATAACAAACCTGGAAGCCCAGCTCCTGAGCCATTTTGCAAACTACCTATGATCTACTTTTTATTCAATAGCCCACAAAGAGAAATGCCTTTTATCTTATCTGAGGGAAAAGCTGTAATTTAACACAAATGTGCATTCCAGCCACATTTTGTTGTCAGAAACTGTTACTAAGGGCAGAAATGGAATGCAAGGCTTGATGATATGTGCCAGGTTGCAGCATTTCTGCCTGTTGCATCAGGAAAGGAAGAGCGTCTCCTTTCCCTATTCCCTTGGGAAGTTAGACCGCAGTCTCCTGTCTCTCCTCAGTGACAGTGTCTGTCCATCCAACTGGAGAGGCTCACTTCCTGCTCAGACTGTCTCAAAAGAACTTGATTCCCAGAAGATCTATAAATCAAAGTGTACTTGAATAGGAATTGATTATTCTGATTGGAAAACTGAGGACCAGGAGCTGGGCAAGTGTAGCTCAGCCTCTTCTGCATTCCCATGCTCTTTGCACCCACTCACATTCTGCTCTGCTTCTGCAGAAGAGATTTCAGAGGGTAGGTCCTTCTTCTGATGGTGAGAAATACCTGATTTAGAACTGCAGTGGCTGGGTGGTTAAGTCTGTTGAATTTCAGAATTAGGTGTTTGGAAATTCATTTTTGCTGCACATCTAGGTCATGTTTTCCAACATCTATATCAATAATAATGTTTGTATTTGGATCTCTTCTTCTCATTTGGTTCAGAGCAGCTAATTGTTGCACACCCCTCATCTCTAACTATTTCCTTTCCTATCACTGAAGTTGGCTGAATTGATCGTGATATATGATTCAAAAATATGTAAGTACATATACACAACTATACATAGAAAGCTGTAAATCAAGAATCCTAGCATTTCAAGAAAGGATGGCTGTGGTGGTTTTATTTTCTTCCCATAAGCTAAGCCTCCTATGCTTGGGAGCTGGAATTGTAGAAGGTGGAGAAAGTCTGACTATTCCAAAGTAAATTATCTATTGTCCATGAGGCTAAGTTTTTCCTAATTTGTCTTCCAAGTAGGCAGAATGGATTGCAGAAGTAGAAACAGAACAGGGCAACAGAAAGATATCAGTCATAGAGTCAAAACAGTGCTGGGTTGGAGCCAAAAATAAATAAGAATATTGGGTAGCTGAGATTTGGTGACCCCAAATCTTGGTACACAGGAAATAATTAACTAGAAACATGGTTATGTATGTATCATTTAAGAGAATTTCTTTACGACCACAGTTTATATAAAATAAATATCATTTTCCTGAGTTTCTATTTACAGCAGGCATGTTCACATTCATTTTCTCAGTTATTATCATGACCAATCTTTTTAAAAAATAAAGAAGCAGAGGTTGAGATTTAGGGAATTGTACGGGATCGTATAGCAAGAGGTGAGATATGAATAGAGGTTTATTTATTCATAGTAGGGTATATATTATTTCCATTAAATGATGCTAAGGACCGAGAATTGCATTAAGTGTGAACATAGTCACTACTTTTGAGGAATTTACATTTTAACTGAAGAGATAAAAATACACCCATTATAAAAGATTAACTGCCAAATATACTCAAAGAGAAAAAAATAAACAAAAACTAAAGGAAATCTTGAAAACAATGCAAAACAAAATGAGAATATCAATATAGAGATATAAATTACTTAGAGGAATCAAATAGAAACTCTAGAGTTAAAAATTACCATAACTGAAATGAAAAACTTACTAGAGAGATTCGAAAGCAGATTTGAGAAGGTAGAAAGAGCAATAAGTGGACTTAAATATAGGGCAATTGAAATGGTAAAGTCAAAGACATAAATAAAAAGAATTTTAAAAGTAAACAAAGCTTAAGGGTATTGTGGACATCAACTAATGGACCAATATGTGAATTGTGGGAGTGCCAGAAGGGGAAAAGAGAGAAATGAATAGAAAGAACTTTTGAAGACATAATAACTGAAAACTTCTCAAATTTGATGGGATAAATAAATCTACAAATCCAAGAGTCTCAACAAACTTCAGGTACATAAACTCATAGAAAGTCACACTGAGACACATTATAATCAAACTGCTGAAAATGTGACAAAGAGAGAATCTTGAAAGTAGCAAGTGATTGCAATTCATTATGTACAGGGAATCCTAAATAGTATTATTAGCTAATTTTTTATCAGAGAATTTGGAGGCCAAAAGGCAGTGAGACAATATATTTAAAGTGCTGAAATTAAAAAAACCCTGAAAATTAAGAATTCTGTATCTGACAAAATGATCCTTCAAAAATGAAAGTGAAATTAAGACATTCTAATAAACAAAAGCCGAAGGAGTACTTTAAATCTAGATCATTCTTTAAGTTGAAATGAAAGGTAACTACTAAATAGCAACTCAAAGCTGTATGAAGAAATAAATATCTCCAGCAAAGTTGAATACATAGACAAATATAATGGCTAGTAGTATCATAATTTTGGTTTTTAACTTCACTTTTTATTTCCTATAGGATTTAAAATACAAATTAATAAAAACATATAAACTTGTTTCTGGGCAATGAATAAATAGGTAATTTGTGACATTAATAATGTAAAGCAGTGGAGGGGAGAGAATAAAGCTATATAAGGCTAAAGTTTTGTTATGTGATTAAAGTTAAGCTGATATCAATTCAAATTTGATTCCTACAACTTTAGGATATTATAATCCCCATGATAACTACAAAGGAAGTTTCTACAATATACAAAAAAGGAAATGAAAAAAAATCAAGCATGTCATTACAAAAAAATCAGCCAAACCCAGTAGAAGTCAGTAATGGTAAAAATGAAAAACAGAAATTAAATGACCACAATGGCAAAAGTAAATCTTTTCTTATCAGTAATCACTTTAAATGCAAACGGATTAAACTCTCCACAACCAAAGGTATAGGCTAGCAAAATGGATTACCAAAAAAAGAGACTAACTTTGATCTAAGGACATAAATAGGTTGAAAATGAAAGGATGGAAAAAGAAATTCTATGCCAATAGCTACCAAAGGAGACCTGAGTGACTGTATTAATATCAGACAAAATAGATTTTAAATAAAAAACTGTTTCAAGAGACAAGGAGTGACATTGTATATTGAAAAAAGGGTCAGTTTGTCAGAAAATGCATCAATTATAAATATATATGTGCCAAGCATGAGAGCTCCAAAAATATGAAGCAAACATTGACAAAATTTAAGGAAGAAATAAACAGTTCTACAATAATAGTTGGTGACATCAATATTTTATTTTTAATTGTGGATAGAACAATCAGACAGACCAAGAAATAGAAGACTTGAACAACACTAGAAACCAATTAGACTTAATATGCATACAAAACATACTATCCAATAGCAGCAGATAACAAATTTTTCTCAAGTATACATGGAAAATTTTCCATGATAGATCATATACTAGGCCACAACAGTCTTAATAAATTTAAAGTTATTTTTAAAATCATACAAAATTGCTTTACTGATCACAATAGAAATTACAAATGAATAACTGAAGAAAAATTGAAAAATTCATTTATACGTGGAAATCAAACAACACACTTTTAAATAACCAATAAGTAAAAGAAGGAATCAAATTGAAAATTAGAAAATGCCTTGAGGCAAATGATTGTGAATACCTAACATTCAAAGGATAATACAAAAGCAGGGGGGAAAAAAGGAAAATTTATAGCTATAAATGGTATATTAAAACAGAAGAAAGATTTTTTTATTTTTTATTTTAAATTAATAATCTAACTTTACAACCTAAGAAACTAGAAAAAAGGAGATCAAACTAAATTCAAAGATAACAGAAGAAAGGAAATAATAAAGATTACAGTGGAGATTTTAAAGCTGAGAAAGAAAAACAATGAAAGCAAGGTAAGATCAACAAAGTTGACAAATTTTTAGTTAGTTTGCCTAAGGAAAAAAAATAGAAGACTCAAATTACTAAAATCAAAAATGAAAGTAGGGCTTTACTACCAATTTTACAAAAATAAAGAATATTGTAATTTAAGAACATTTGTGCACTAAACAAATTGGATAATGTAGGTAAAATTGACAAATTTCTGGAAAAACAATCTATTAAAACTAACTCATGAGAAAATAGAAAATCTAAGTAGACCTGTGACTACTAAGAAGATTGAATCTATAACCAAAAAACTCCAAACAAAGAGGATCAGATGGCTTTATTTGTGAATTCTGCAAACATTAAAAGAATTACCATCAATCCTTTTCAAATTCTTCTAAAGAATGAAAGAGGTGGAACACTTTCTAACTCATTATATGAGGCCAGCATTACCCTGATCTCAGAATCAGACAAAAGACACTAGAAAAGGAAACTACAGGCCAATATCCCATAAAAATATGCATGCCAAAATCCTCAACAACCTAAATTAATCAATACAATCAAATATCAAATACTATCAAATACTAGTAAACCAAATTCAGCAGCATATTAAAGGGATTATACACCTAGATCAAGTGGGTTTTATTCCTGGAATGCAAGTGTGTTTCAACATATGAATATCAATAAATGTAATACAGCAGATTAACAGAATGAAAGAGAAAAATCACATAATTATCTAAATAGATTCAGAAAAAGCATTTGACAAAATTCAACACCTTTTCGTGATAAAAAAAAAAAACTCAATAACCTAGGAATAGAAGGAAACTTCCTCAAGATGATAAAGCCCGTATATGCAAATCTCTGGGTAATTTCACACTCAATTGTGAAAGACTATAAGCATTTTCTCTAGGATCAGGAGCAAGATGTGATTGCCTGACTTTTGCCATTTCTGTTAAATACGGTATTGGAAATTCTAGCTGGGTAATTAGGCAAGATGAAAAATGAAATGCAGCCGGGCTCAGTGGCTCAGCCTGTAACTCGCACCTTTGGGAGGCTGAGGTGAGTGGATTGCCTGAGCCCGTGGGTTCGAGACCCGCCTGGGCAGGGAGACCTCATCTCTACAATAAATAAAAAAAATTAGCCGGGCGTGGTAGCGCGCGCCTGTAATTCCGGCTACTCGGAAGGCTGAGGCGGAAGGATCGCCGGAGCCCAGCAGGTCCAGGCTGAGGTGGCCGGGAGTGGCCATTGCACTCCAGTCTGGGCGACAGAGTGAGATTCCAACTCAAAAAAAAAAAAGAAAAGAAAAGAAAAATGAAATGCATCCAAATTGTAAAAGAAGAAATAACATTATCTCTGTTTGCAGGTGATATGATTTTATATGTAGAAAACCCTAAAAATTTGACACAGAAAAGTTAGAGCTAATAAATGAGTTCAACTTGCAGGATACAAAAACCGATGTACAAAAAATCAACTGTATTTCTATACACTAGCAACGAATAAGTTCAAAAGGAAATTAAGAAAATAATTCTATTTACAATAGCATCAAAAAGAATAAAATACTTAGGAATAAATTTAACAAAGGAGTCAAAAGACTTGTACAATTAAAACCACAAAATATTGTTGAAAGAAATTAAAGAAGACAAACAGAGAGACATTCCATGTTCATGAATTAGAAGACTTAATATTGTTAAGATGAAAATACTACTCAAAGCAACTTGCAGATTTAATGCAATCTCTATCAAAAGACCAAAGCCAGGTTTTTCATATATAGAAAAACCCATTCTAAAATTCATATGTTATCTCAAGAGATCCTGAGTAGCTTAAACAATCTTAAAACATAAGAACAAAGTTGAATGACACACTTCCTGATTTCAAAACTTATTTCAAAGTTACAGTAAACAAAATAGTATGGTACTAGCAATAGAACAGATATATAGATGAATGGAGCAGACTAGAGAGCTCAGAAATAAACCTTAGCATATATGATTAACTGATTTTCAACAAGAATGTTAAGAACATTCAGTGAGGAAATGATAGTCTTTTCAACAAACGATGTCAGGAAAACTGAATATCCACACAAAAAAGAAAGAAGTTGGACCTTTATGCTATACCACATACAAAAATTAACTCAAAATACCTAAATGTAAAAACTAAAACTATAACTCTTTTAGAAGAAAACATAGAAGAAAACTTCATGACATTAGATTTGGCAGTGATTTATTAGATATGACACCAAAAGCAAGGCAACAACAACAAAAATATAGATAAATTTGGCTTCATTAAAATTAATAACTTTTGTGCATCAAAAGGCATATGTGGGGCAGTTCTGACATCACCTCAAGTCCCACCTGCCATATATGTGTGTCTAGCATACTAATATTCACCTTAAAACATCTGTATATATTTAGGTTTTTCAAACTGGTGTGTGGACAAATACATATATTTAATGTGGCAGAGGTTTTAAATTTTTTCCTTTTGAAAAACTACTTAAATTATCATTTATCTTATAGTTAATGGTGTATGTAAATAGAAAAAATATGACAGTGACCCTAAAATATGAATGGTGTATGAAGATCATACAGGACTAATAGGAGGGAATTAATTACTCTTGTTGCTAACTTCTGGGACTGGCTAGAAAGTGACACAAATTAGAAATAAGGAAGAACACTGATCTTTTTAAATAAAGAGATCTTTTAAATTGAGAAATAAGTCAAGAAATAAATGTTAGTCAGCATTCTAAGATCTTTGTATATATTTCATAACCTCCCAACAATAGTATAAGGTAAACATTATTAATCCCACTGCTCAAAAAAAATTCAAACATAGAATGAGTAATCGCCAGAAAATTGCACAGTTAGTAAGTGGCAGAGCTGTGATTCGAAGCCAAGTAGTCTGTCCTTCTTATTACTATCAACTCTGTGTGCTTCTGGTAGGAAGGAAGTCCTTAAAAAAAAAGGAAAAAAAGAAAAGGAAGAAAATAAGTATATACTGAATGCTTAAAACTACCAGCAAATGGTTGTGGAGATTATGTATAAGACACTGACTATTCATTGACCCAAGTCCAGGACATTAATTAATGGAGACTGCTGTTGTTGGGACATTGAGACAAGTAGATATTAATAAAGGAGTTGACAATGCCTTAGATATATTACATGCAGAATTTAGCAAGGAGTTAGTGTGAATGACTTATTGTATCTTTGGCAATAAAGAATTTAGAGTGTAGTTAATAAATTTAAAGGGGTTGAACACCATAGCCAAGACTTACATAAGAAATAAACTTCCTGCTACCATGAGTAGGCTAATTCTTATGGGGATGCTTTGCTCATTGCATTGGAAGCACCACTGGACTTCAAGCCTGTAATAGGTAAAGATGCCTCCCTGTGTGTGGGAGGTCTCTCCAGATGCAGAGAATCTCGGTGTATTTTGGGTGTGGGGATATGAGAATGTCTTGAATAGGCGGTAGTTGTTAGGTAGTCATAGGTAAATTATTACGTGCTTACTTTCCTGACTTCCATTTTCAAATAAGAAAATTGAGGCTTAGAAGAATGAAGTAACTCTCCCACAGCTGAGACCCCAGTACAGATCTGTCTGACTTGACCCCAGTGCTCTTAACTGAAGAGTTAAGGCAGCCTGAGCCCTGAGCCAGACACATTTCTGGAGCTTTTCTCTGAAAAGTTTGGCAAGTTTTGTGTTGTGTTTTAGTAAGGGAGGCATTCTTTGTTCTTTTATGTGCTGATTAATGCTTTAGAGTCATTCCAAAGGGAGGGCTCCAGGGATATAGGACTTCCTGTGTTACCCACAAGCTTGATATGTATATCTTTCATGTCTTCATATAATTGACCGATAAAAATGTTGAATAAGAGATGGCCAGAACCGGTGGTGTTTCAAAATAATCTCAAAAGACTGGAGTTATGGGCCAAAATCAATAAGATGAAATTCAACTGGTAAAATGTCAAGTCCTGACTTGGAGTAAAGAAAAAAATCTATTTACTTAAGTACAAGGTGGTAAAGAACTGATTTAAAAGACTTGCGATATGGTTGACTGTGCACTTAAGGTAAGCCAAACATTGTGAAATATTAAATAAAGTAGAACTTGAATTCTTAGGTTGCATTAAAAGCAGTAGTGAGAAGAGCAGGATAAATGATAGACCCATTGTACATGGTGCTGGTACCCCACCTGAAAATAATATTTGATTCTATATAAAATGAGGGCATTAACAACCTGAGGATTTTGGTCAAAGAGAGTGAGATGGTGATTGTTGAGAAAATCATGACAAATAAATAATTCAGGAAATGATGTAGTTAGAGAAGGACCTGAATAAGAAGACTTGAAGATAAATAAATTACATATTCTCCCGTGAGGCTCATTAGAAATTCTGAATATCTTCTGATCCAGCAGGCATAGGTATGGAGAATAATGCAGGAAGCAAAGGTTAAAGGCTATCTCAGTTCATCTGCCCCTTTCTAAACCAACATATCATGCTGCCATTTAATTCTATTGCAAACACCCTGTATGTCTTGGGGCAGAGAGGGAATCACATCTACGAGTCCCAAATGGGAAGTGGGCCCAAGCTCCTCTTGATTTCAGCTTTTCCCTCAGACCATGCAGGGCTTGTACTCTTGCTATATGCCTGTCCCAATCTGAGGCCAAGATTTGAGCAGGCACAAATTCTTGAGAGAACGAGTCTATGGAATGGAGTGTCCAGGTGCCTGTGTAGTCTGTATGGGGAGGCTTTTTGTAATCTTCTGTGATCTGAGCTGACCATTTTTGCCTTTTGATATTTAAAGGGCACTTTTAGAACTTAAAGAGTCTCTTTCTTAAGCTTCAGCAGTCTGTTGTCCAGCTGAGAACCCAGGAAAGGGATCTTTGATACTCATCGCTGAGTAGTAGACTCTTTGTTCTGGTAGACACTTGTCTCTCTCCAAAAGCCATTGTTCTGTAGGTGGGAAGCTTAAGAGTACTGTAATTTGAGGGAAATAAAAAATACATTGGCTTAGATATTATTCTTAAGTAATAAAGAAGACAGGTAATGTGCAGTAGGAAAAGAGGATGGCCACAGAGCTAGGAAACACTAGACAAGTGAAGTGTTGCAACTAGGTCCACATTTCAGCATCGTTAATAAACTGTTGACAAATTAATGATTAAGAGATAAGAACTTTTTCTAGAACAAATAAATTTGTTCCAAAGATTATAATTTTTTAACACTGACCTCCCAATCAAAGTTAAATGCTGGAAAATAGGAAGTATTTAATAAATGTCTGTTGAAGACAGACTATATTTAAGAACAGAATTGTTATGCCTAAAATATGTGTATATTAGGAATTTTAAAAAATATATAAGGAACTATGCTGCAGCTGGGGGAGTATCTAAGTAGTTAGGTTAAGGCCTTATGGTGAAGGTTCTTGAATTATCTATTAAGAGGTTCATGTCCACAGTCATTAAAAACACTTCTTTATTTATGGGATTTACATTGTACAGCTAGATTAGTCAAGGGGCTAGATTAGCTTGCTCTTACCACTAGAGTTTAGACATGGCCCGCCACTTCCTACGAACTCATCTGTATCCAGACCTGTCTTCATTTCCTTTCTCCCAGCCTTGGAGAGCAAGGCAGCACTTTCTCAATCTTTTTGTGTTCTCCATACATCTTTAATTTAAGAGACTCAAAAAATGTATTTCATGCCAGAAAACCAGTTTTAGGGAGATGAAGAAAACATCAAGAAAATAAAGCTTCAGTGTCTGCGAAAGAAACCCCAGTTATCATACTATCTGTTGTCTTTCATTAGCAACATTTTACTGTTTGAGTGTTTGCTGTCCTGACGCAGTGCCTTACATACTGTTGCAAACCTCTGGCATGTTTCAGGAAACACATGATCCTTCTTTTGTACTGGGTTGACACTATGCTCACTCTCTCACTTGCTATCTACAGAAAATTGTACAGAGCTCTTAATGTACAAATCTCACTTTTCCTTTCCTCTCAACATTATGCCTGGCAGGTTTTGGCAATTTTATAATATGCATATTATTGTGACATGTGATGGCACACTAGAGTGTAGGGCAGAGGTGAGGCCTTCCTCCAGCTCAGACTAACCCATAGGTTGTATCCTTGTCTACTTCTCTCCTGATTTCCTTGGGATTTTGGTTTTGATAATTTTTCTCTATTTTCAACCCTTACCCTCTCTCTTTGACTTGAGACTCTTCTCTTCGTTTTGTTTTCCTCCAGGCCCAGATATCCACAAATTGCTCTTATCTTTTTCCAAATTAAGAAAAAAGTGGTTTATATCACAGACTCTCATTCTACACAGTCCCTTCATTTTTTAAACTACTTTATCCTGGCTTTTCTGTACACTCTACAGAAGTCACCCTTCCTCTGTCAGTGCTCACCTTCTAATTTTGCTGAAATTCTGTAGCATTTGCTTATCCACATCACTTATTCCTTTTCAAAATTCTTATTCCCATGTCTTTTGTTCCTCTGAACATGTCTTCTCTTTTCCTAAAACAGTTTCTTTTCTTTTGCCTACTCTTTAATTATTGGTGCTTCATTAGGTTCTTGTGTCTGTGACCAGCTTCTCTCCTTATCCTAACCCTCTCTTGGGTGATTTTATTCACCTTTGAAGTTATAACTATGTGGATGACAAAGTCTAAATTTCCAGCTCATATTTCTTTGAGCTCCAAAATCAACATGTCTAAAATGGCTCTCCTCTTCCTCCTCTGAAATATACCTGGAATTCTCTATCTCATTTATTGGCACAACAATCTTTGTAGTCACCCAAGATAGAAATCATATGTTAGCTTTGACTGTTTCTACTGTTTTGCTTTTCTCAGCAGTTCTTGAACAATACTTTATTGTCCATCCCTGCAGTCATGGTTTTATCTCATTTTTCCTGCTTCAACCCTGAACCTGCTGCTTCTAGATCCCATCTCACTGCAGGGCCATCTGAGTGATCTCTTCAGACTTAAACCAAGCATGTCTCCCCCCACTCCAGTGATTTCTTCTTTAACAATAGGCTCTGAACTGACCCATGTGTCTCCCCCTCACCTACCTCTTCAGTGCCACCCATCACTTCTAGGCTGACCCTTATACTCCAGCAACAAGCAGTGGCGGAGCATATTGTTCCCCACACCAAGCTTACTCATTCTGCCCTACTGTCTGAAGCCTGGGTCCTTGTCTTCTCTGCCTCTGCCAACTCCAACAAAATCTTGTATGTTTCTTCTCCAGAATCCCTTCCCTGTTAGACACTACCAGAACCAACATACACACACATATATATGTACATACAGATTTTCATATGATGTGATATCATATATCATTCCTTCAAAATATATTGAGAAACTTATATGCCAGGAACAGGCCCTGCCCTCATTTGGCTATAGTCTACTTGGAGAATCAGACATTAATCAGAGTCACCCAAATAAATGCAAGTTACACTTTTGTTTATATAGTTGACTAATGCGAAGGAGGAGAAGCACATGGAGCTCTGAGGACTTAAGATAAAGAGAGCTGACCTCCTTAGGAGATGAGAATGAATGAGTTAAGATATAAGAGAAGCTAGGAATTAAGTAGCTCAAAATGTGTGTATTGTTGAGTTTCTGCATTGAAAATGTTTTTTCCCTTTAGGTTTTGCACTTAGCAATAAACTGCAAACATTTTCCTGGTAAAAGTTCATTTATGGCATACAAGTATGTCAGATAAAGTATTCAATCATATGGATATATTACAGTTTAATAAATCCCCCAACATCAGATATTTTTAAAGCTTTCTACTTTGTATCATGAATTATGCTGCAACGAATATTTTTGTACATATATCCTGTGTATGTCTCCAATAATTTCCCAAGAATGTATTTCTACAAGTGGGAGTGCTGTGTTAAAGGGTGTGCATATTAAAGTTTTTGCAATTGGCTGCCAAATTGCTCTCCGGAAGGGCTTCACTGGTTTGCTTTTCCTGCCACCAGCTGTGTGTGGAAATGTCTGATTCTCTGCATAGTCATTGGGCTGCATCCTCTCTTCCTTTTGAATCTTTACACAATTTTAATTACCCCCAAAATTATATCTCACTGAAGTTTTAGTTTTAATGTCTTTGCTTACCTTCGAGGCTGAACTTTTAAATAATTTTTTTTGACTATGCAAACTTCTGCTGGTTGACTATTCTTGTTGTCATATCATTTTCAAATTGTCATGTCAAATTATCATTTTCAAATTTCAAAAGTGTTTGTTTCTCACTAGGTCACTGGTGGCAGAGACCCTTTTAGCTCAATATCTTACCTAAAACTTAGTAAGTACTAATTCGAAGAATTTTTATTTTAATTAATTAATTAATTTTTTAGATGACTGATTTCTAGAGCTTTATCAATTCCCTGACCAAAATAAGGATGCAGAATCAGGATCGTTCCAGTTTTGTTGTCTTAGACAATCACCACCGTGAGAGAATCATGATTTTTCATTCCAGATCATATGCTTTGCTCACATGTACAATTTTCTTTTCTTCTAATACAGAGCCCCATGGACCTAGTCCTAAAGACCCTTTGAATATAAGAAAGAACTGATCTAGTGGTCTAAAACGTCTCCTTGATATTATCTTCTCCTTTAACCACTGGTCCCCAAAAAGTGTAATGATGCCTCCAACTCAGGCTTGCTGACTTTCCCCAGAGAGAGGCAGTGGGAGTTCGTTGGTTAGCTGGCAAGGCTCCTAGCTGTGAACCCTCACAACTCTGGCCTAGGAATAATCAGTTTTCAACGACCAGAAGAGAAGAATGAGGATGGCTGAAAAAATATAAAGCAGATAAGTAAAGGAATAACTTAAAGATCTGTGAGTGTTTATCCAATAAAGAAATAATTTAGGAGTGAGAAAATACAAAACATGTCCTCCAATGCACTTTAATTATAACATACATTTTTGCTATTTAAATGGGATATAATACTATGGATTAATAAAGGGACATGATTTCTTTGCACTAGTTACTATTGCTTATAAGTTTGTTAATTCACTCATTCATTAATTCAACAAATATTTATTAAGTTCCTAATAGGAGCCAGACACAGTGGTAGGTGCCTGGAACTCAAAGGAGAACAGGACAGTCATCATATCTGCTCTCATGGAGCTTACAGCAAATCAGGAACAGAAACTAGTTCTGCTCTGGGAGGACATAGACTGTTGTGTGGTATCACCCTGACTTTGTCTGAGTAGTTTCATTTATCATAACTGTGAGTGATAAAGGACTAGAAAAATTAGTAAGAAACACTGTGTTAAAGAAAGACAGTGCTGGCAGTAATAGGAACCACAGGCAAACAGCTTTGGGGTAAAAGATAAATGTAGTCAGACACTAGATTTGCTCAATGATGTCTAAATTCAATGATGTCTAAATTCTAAAACTATCCACTTAAAGCTATACATCTTTATTGTCAAAATGTCTTAATGAAGCAAACAAAAAACCCACTTTGTTACCTTGAGTCTAAAGGACTCTAGCTTTAATTTTTCGTTTCCTATTGAATGATTGTTTCTGTGTTCCGTATTTTAGAACGCAGGTGTTACTGATATACTGCTTGAGTGATAGGACAGACTGCATCTGAACTCTGTCTCTTGTTCTGCTTGACCAAGGTCAGTGAAGACCAATGACTAGCTTCAGATTTGGGCTCAACATAAGGATGAAGAAGTTTGTAATGAAGGAAAAATAGAAAGGAGATTTTTTTTTTTCAGAATGGTAATGAGGTGTCTTTCTAATAATGATCGTGATAAAGATGATGATGATAGCAATAGCAATGGTCCTTTTGCGGTACACTAACTACATCCTATGTGCTGGACTCAAAGGTTTGCATACATTATTTCATTTCATCTTCTCTAAAAATACATGAGGTATTATAATGCATATATAGATGATGAAACTGAGGATGAGCCAGGCTAACATACTGGCCCAAAGTCATGCAGTTAGAAAGTGGCAGCACCTGGGTCTGAACACAAAAGCCTCTGCTCAAAAATCTTTTTCTTAATTATTGGGCTATTTTGTCAGGTTTTCATCACTGGAGAGGTCCAAGCATAAATTGGATTATTGCATGAATGAAACAATAAAGAGATAATTCAAACTTCAGATGACGATGAAGGTCACCGGGCTGTTTTACAGGTAAGTCAGTAATTCTAAACATTTTTAGTAATGGATTTTATTGAGTATTTGATGACAATCTCCCTACAAAAGACATGTGTATACACAGATGTAATTCATCACAAAGCAACATTTTACGGATGCTCACGAACCTCATGATACCATCTTTCAGTCCTGGGCCAAAAGCCCTTGCTTGAAAGAGACTTTTGCTCTGAGATTCTACGTTCAGGTATGTGCTCTTAGAGGTGAATTTCCCTACAAGTTATGACTATAAGTGTTGAGATGGTGCCACCACCATATGGTACTAAACACACACACACACACACACACACACACACACACACCTAAAACACTGAAATATTCTCCCGTCCCCCACAAGAAAGAGAAGCTTTCCTTCTTTTTCTCAGAGCAGACTGTGTGTCATTTGAAAATCTCTCCCTTGGCTGTTACAACATCAGGTGCATTCAGAATGACTCAGAAACAGAGCCCCAAACCATATGCACAGCATACACTCATATTATTATTTATGGGGCACAGGAGCCTGTCGCTCCTCAGCAAGCCCCATTGCCAATAAAGAAGTGAAGGGAGATGGGGGAGCAGGGGCGAGATCATGGAGCGAAAGTGTCTGTGCAAGGCAGTATTTTTATATGTTGCTGATTTCTGGTTCCTGCCTTGCCTGGTAGAGCATGTGTTTCCAATCGGGAATGAGCACGTGAGCTTGGGATCTAGAGAGAGGCCTACTGGGTGAAGGACCCGCCTCACCTACCCCGCATCCCACTCCTGCCAGCACTCTAGCACATGGGAGTTCTGGTACTGGGGGCTGGAAAATATTCTGCAGCTGGCCTGGGCTCGCTTAGTCTGGCATCATCTCAGAAACATATACGTGTGTGTGTCGGTGAGCACGTGTGCATTGTATGGGACTTCATTCTCCTTGAAATGTTCTCCTTTGGACATTTGAGTTGCAGCCTTTTCAGGGGATTATGGATGCATGTGAGAGCCTTCTGAGCCCCTGGGGGAAGGCTATGGTGTTTTTTCTCTCCTCCAGCACGCCCTTCCATTTTAATGCATTGTTACAAGCTTAATTGCTTTGGCACCATTCCTTGGAGCAGTGCTCTCTGCACAGGTTTCTAAGGATTCCTGTGGAGAGGCGGGCTTGCAGAGCAGGAGACAGGCCAAAAAATATGCCAAAAAGCAGGTTTCTTTGCTTCTGCTCTGCTTTGGGCCCTCTTCTCTCTCGTCTAGGCTTTGGTAAGAGCCCCCCAATCTCTTTCTGTGCCTCCCCTCTTGCTCCTGCTCAATTCATCCTCCCTGTTGCTGCCAGAGCGAACTAAGTCAAACGCAAAGGTATCATGACATGGCTTAAAAGTCTCCAAGGGCTTCCTGGTATCTTGTTATAAAGAATAACCATAAAGCTGAGCTTGGTGGCTCAGCCTGTAATCCCAGCACTTTGGGAGGCTGAGGTGAGTGGATTGCCTGAGCCCGTGGGTTCGAGACCCGCCTGGGCAACTTGGCGAGACCTCATCTCTACAATAAATCAAAAATTAGCCAGGTATGGTAGCACGCGCCTGTAGTTCCAGCTACTCGGAAGGCTGAGGCGGGAGGATTGCTGGAGCCCAGCAGGTCGAGGCTGTGGTGGCCAGGAGTGGCCACTGCACTCCAGTCTGGGTGACAGAGTGGGACTCCAACTTAAAAAAAAAAAAAGAATAACCATAATAACTGGTATCAGCTCTGGAGTCCTCACTCTGCACCTGGTTCTCAGCAAGGGCACTTTCCCCGAGCTCCTTCTGATGATAATCTTTCCAGCAACCCTGTCAGGTGTGGTTTATTGTTCTCTGAACTTTACTGATGAGGAAGCTGAGATTGAGAGTATTTAACCTGACCAAGGTTACACAACTAGGAAGCAAAAGACGCCACGCAGTGTTGTGTGGCTTATTCCCTGCCTAGGAGAACCAAGCAGAGGTATGAATGAGAACTGCTTGTCAAGCTGTTTGTCTAGGAGATGTACCCCCTTTTCTAATTTGCTCTGTATTCAGGGAGCAACACTTGTCACCTGCTATTGCTTCTTTAAGGGATAGTCCATTGGTGCTGTTATGACACAGAGATAATCCGATATGGTGTCTAATGTCAGAAATTTACAGTTCTATAGGGGAGACAGATGGTCAACAGATAACTCTATTTCAGTGAGTTAAGTGCAACCCCACTGAACTATGTCTAATGCACTATGGGAGCACAGAGGCAAACCATCTTATCCACCTTGGATAGGGAATAGAAAAAGGGTGAGAGGTCCACCCATTTCTTACCAGTTCTATGAAAGTGGAGGTTGGGGAGAAGAGTGCATTCTAGGCAGAAAGAACAGCAAGAGCAAAGCCCTGTTGAGTAAATTTGCAATGGAGAAATTTTAAATCTCAAGGCAAAATTTGGTTGGAGACTTAGGTGACAGTAAACCTATGAAAACCCTTTGGAAAATATTTTGCATTCACTGAAATAAGGACAGTCTGCTTAAGGCCAATGACATCTGATATGATTGTGTATGTGTGTGTGTGTGTGTGTGTGTGTGTGTGTGTGTGTGTGTGTGTGTGTGTGTGTGTATTCTGAGTAGCACTCACTGTGCTGTCAGACCTGGAGGTCTCCCTCCATTGTGTTTTTTATGGAAAGTGATGAGGCTATGCTTTGGTCACATTTACTCCTCCACCTGATGTCCTGTGCCTTTCTGATGTTACCACACCTGCCTTCCTCTTACCAGGTCTCAGTGATGCACCAAGACTTGGATGTTTCAGATGGAAAAAGCTTGAGCCACATGTATTAAGCTGCACATCACTTCTGGGCAGGTATTTCTTAGACTTTCTCCTCAGCATCTGGGGCTTTATAGCCTTCATTTTACTCACTGTCCATATGATACTAACATCCACCCTGCCCCCTGACCATCACCCCTGTCTCTGTTTCATTTCCACCCCAAGCTAAGGTTGTTTATCCCTAGGACTTCCTTGCATGAAGATCTACTCTCACTGTGCTTTTTGTTTTCCTGTTTGTTCTTGCCTTATTTTTAAAAAAATTTAAACTAATGCACAAATGTAATTTAAAGAGTCAAGTAGTGCTTTAACAGAAAGCAGTTCCAAGCTCACCTCTCCTCATCCCAAGTTCTAACCCTGAGAGGGTGTCATTTTCAACTCTCAGCTTTTTCAATGGGTATGTACCTCCACATTTTCAAGTACTTTGCTTATTATTTATTGCTTTTTCTTTTAATTTGAAGCGTCATCTATTGGCCTCTTACTATGGGGGATGAGACTTTTAGTTCTCTTACCATCTGCCACTGCAATATACACATATTTCCCCTCCATACATAATTATGTCACAATTTTGGTTAAACCAATACTAAGTGTATACAGGAATATAATTCTATGGATATTATTACTAGCTGAGTCACAAAGTATAATTGCATACCTTTGTTTTATAATTTTTTAAAGTTCTTTTTCTTTTTCTTTTTTTTTTTTTTTTTTTTGAGTCCGAGTCTCATTCTGTCGCCCAGGCTGGAGTGTGGTGGCACGCTCACGACCACTGCAACCTCAACCTGTTGGGCTCAGGTGATCCTTCTGCCTCAGCCTTCCAAGTGACTGGAACTATAGCCATGTGCCACCATGCCCAGCTAATTTTTTGATTTATTGTAGAGATGAGGTCTTGCCAAGTTGCCCAGGCTGGTCTCAAACATGTAGGCTCAGGTAATCCTCTCACCTTGGCCTCCCAAAGTGCTGGGATTATAGGCGTGAGCCACCACGCCCAGCAAGTTATTTTTCTTTATTAAATTTTCTATGAACCATCAAAAGTTTTGCCTCAAGCCATTAGGGAGCTGAAAAACTCTCAACAGGGTTAGAAGCATCAAGCAGATTTTTGGCTCCATTTCTGCCCCCTCTGGGACACCCCTAGTGGCTGCCCTGTCTCCTCTTGTTCCAAGCTGCACTGTTGGCTCTCCAGGCCTGTAGCACAACTGTTATTCCTGGGACTGCCCGCCACCATTGTCCTAAGCTGTGTGCTCTCACCTAGTCCTTTCCTCTCTTCTGATTTATATACCATATTTCCAGAAGGCGTGCTATATACTAAGTGTTTGTGTCCCCCCAAATTAACATGTTGAAAACTAACCACTACAGTAATAATATTAGAAGCTGAGGCCTTTGAGAAGTGACTGGATGATGAAGGTGGAGCCCTTATGAAGGTATCAGTGCCATTATAAAAGGGCCCCAAGAGAGGTTTCTCGTTCTTTTTCTGCCATATGAGAAAGCACTGTCTATAAACCAGGAAGAGGTTCTCAATAGACACTGAATTTGCTAGCTCCTTGATCTTGTCTTCTAGCCCCCAAAAATGTGAAAAATAAATTTCTGTTGTTTATAAGTTAATCAGCAGGTTACTTTGTTAGAGAGTCCAAGTGACTAAGACAATACCACATGTTCTTTTGTTTTTGTCTCTCCCTCCCCTACTCTTTTTCGGTGAAGCAGTAACTTCTTGAGAGATTGTAGATGGGAGGTAAATTTTTGAAGATGTCTTTATTGAATTCTTACACTTGGTTGAAGGTTTGGCTGGCTTTAGAATTTTAGATTGGAAAACATTCTTGCACATAATTACAACTTCATTGTCCTATTGTACTTTAGCTTCTATTTTTGCTCTTGGGAAGTTCAATGCAATTCTGATTCCAAATTTTTTTATATTAATTTTTTTTTTTTGTTTCTCTGGGAGCTTTTAGGATCATCTCATTATCTTTTCCATTCTGAAATTTTGCAGTGACATGACTTTATATGGATCTTCTTTTCATCTTTGGTGGGCTCCTGCAGTCTAGAAACTCACTTCCCTTTTGGGAAAATTTCTTATATTATTTCTTTATTTACTTCCTCCCTTCCATTTTATATGTTCCCTCTTACTGGAAATTGAACATAAGACTGTCTGGATTTTCTCACTAATTTCTTGCCTTTTCTATTTTCCATTTTTAATTTTTGACTCTGGAAAACATCCTTAACTTTAAGTTACAAACCTTCCAATTCTTATTTTTTATTGTTGACTTTCACTAGAGCACTCAGGAGCTCTTTCTAGTTCTCTGAATATGCCTTTCCTCTAATAGCGTCTTGTTCTTGAATATTTTATCTTCTTGCCAGCATGAGGATGTTAATAGCTTTAATTTGTAAAGTTTTATCTGCTCCTTCCATTGATCCTGTTCTGCTAGTGTGTTGTGTGTTCAGTTTTCTGTTTATTTTAGTTTCTGTCCTCATGCTAGATGCTTTCATCAAACACATACTTAGTGACCTCAACTAGCCACTTATTTAAGAGGAAGGCACTGAAAAACTCATTGGAAGCTCTGATTTGGGGACTCGGTTTGGTGACTGGAGAGTTTCACTGTAAAATTCTTGTGGTGGAAGAAGGTGGTACTCACAATTGTCAATATTATAGGTCTTTTCTTTTATCCAGAAAGGTATCCTCTGAGCTCTTGGCTAGAGAGACACAAGTCAGCTTTCTTGGGGTCTGGGCACTGTAGTGGGGCTTGTGGGCCGGTCATCTCATCATTCAGTATGTAGATTTCCACTTCATCCCTGTTTCCACTGAACTCATTTACCCCTGCCCTCTGCTCTGCATGATGTCCTCAAGTCCAGAACTCCCTGCTTCCCTATTTCTTGCTGATGGTGGGAAGAGATAATCATCTGGATCTACAGGGTAGGAAAAAGGCTGGGGAAGGCCTCTAACTCCTCCTAATGCAGATTTTCAACACATCCTCAAGTTTTTTCTGCACCTTCAAATTACCTGTCACCAATTCCTGAGCCTTTCTGAGGTCTGTGATCTAAGCTGCCTTGCTTCTTTTCTCCTCCTCTGTAGTTTCGACTCCTCTGCTAAGTCAGTTCCCATTTATCCATTCATTTTCTATCCTCCAGGGTTTTGTTAATGTCTCTTGTCCATTGCAGTCTTCTTATTCTCTTTGTCTTCTCTTGAGTTCATAATTTTTACCTCCATTTTAATAGCATTTCAGATGAGAATATAGATTGATTGTATTCGAGCTGCCATATTAAACTAGAAGCTATTTTACCTCCTTTTCTTCTTCTGACCTTTAATTCTTCTTTTGAAAATTACTTACAGCAGCAGTGACTCCCTTTTAAATATGTTGGTACTGGAAAATGTATGTATCGAATAGGTAGAAAATAGAAAATTTATATATTCTAGAATTGTGAGTAAGGGAAACTTGCCAATGGTTTGGTATCTGAAATTAGTCCAAGGCAATAAGAGTTCTCAATTCCCAAAGGAAGCAGTGTGGTCTCTTAGAGTACAATACTAGGTTGGTGGTCAAGAGACCTGTATTCTTGTTCCAATTCCAATCCTTCTACTACTAGTTAGCTCTATGATCTTGGGCAGGTTAGTTCTCCTCTCTGGGACTCAATTGTCCCCAGACAATAATTTCTCTCATCTCTTTATTTGTACTATGTTTTTAAGTTCTTGAGATTTAGCACTCACTTGAGGAATATCAGTTGCTGGAAAGAAATCATTTGTGAAGGCAAACACCAGTAAAAAAAAAGTCCTTGTTTCAATGTAGGTTTTAAGTTTTATTGATTTTTCTCCACATAATCTCAAAGAACACTCCTTTAATTTAAATAAAAATACATTTTCCCCTTGTTTCTGAGTAATTTTTCTTGGCTTGTTTTGAAACTACTGTGAACTTTGGTAAAAGTTGTTGGGAAGTAGATGCTTACGTGTGTAGTTCTGGCCACCTGTTTGGAGCTGAGCCCAAGGCATGCTTCCCCAGTGCATGCCTTGGGGCTTTCTCATGTGCTGATCCTTCTTTCTGGAATACTGTTCCCCGCCCTTTGTTTTGAGTAAGCCATACTTACCCTTTAGTTCTCAGTTTAATATATTCATTTCTTCAGACAGTCCTTTCCTGACTCCACAGACTAGGTCACACACCCTGTAATATGTTTTTCTACTTCCTTGTCTCTCTTTTAACAAAAATTTTACTTCTTTCTTTTTTTTTTTCTTTAAAGTTCATTTCACCTTCAAAATAAATAGGGTTACCTATGTGTCAGCCATTGCCTCAGTTCCATGGTGTGTTCTCTCTCTGTTTTGCCTCATATCAGCTAGATACAGAGCTTGGCTTCATTACAGTTTTCCACAAGAAGTCCATGACACCATGACTATTAGAAGAATCTCAAGATTTGAAGGATTTGAGAGTGTATTGAATTCTGGAGTACGTGACCTTCTCTACCTTCCCCTCACCTCTGCTCCTTGAGCCTTTCCTCATCAATTGCCTGTAGAAGTTCTGTATTCTTTTCTACTATGTAGGTGGTTCCCTTTCCTTGAGGCTTTGGTGCCTGCTGACTTCTAGGCAGAAGAATCTTTGCTTCTACCCAAATAAGAAGATATCGTTTGAAAGCAGAAGGGAGGATAGCTGGCTGAAAAATCCTTCTCTGACTTTAGTGCTCCCTTTCTGAGGAAAGACACAAGGCTACGCTTCATGTGCAACTCTGAGTACTGATAAGGGCAGATAACTCTGCAAAATGGCACTTTTCAAAAGGTATTACAGATGTGGCTAGGGAAGGAAGCTGCTTAAGAGAGCAGTTGGAATGTCTCAGTGGTGTGAGTTCATTCCCAAGAACAGAAGCCTAGAGCCTATGGAAGTTGCTGGTCTTTGGAAGTTCTGATGAGCAGTGTCCTTGGAATAATAAAATTTTGGGGAATGAGGATTGGAAAAAGAAAACACAAAAGTATAGACAGTGCATGTCAGAGGATCCTAAGCTGGTAAGGAATATAGAAGCACCACTAGAGTAGAGTGGATTCTAGCAGTTTGGCTCAACTGTCTAGTCACCTACTTCAATCTGCTAGGACACATGTGAAGATAAGCATAAAAGTGAATGTATATTATGATGAAAATAATGTGATGCACAGAATACACTTTGTCAGAGACAAAATTTTGTCAGATTTATCAAGTACTTAGTATAGAAAGATCTGATTGTTGCCATTTTGTAGGCTCAGAGATGTAACGTGCTATCTCTTGCACAAGAAACTTGAGTCTAACTGGTGAGAGAAGACATACATACGAATCTATTCCTACAGGACCGCAAGTGGGAAAGGCAGCATGAGGCAGTAAACCTAGCATGGCATGCGTGGGTCAACTTTTTTACTTGTCCTGTAATCTTAGCTAACTATCTGAGTCACAGCTTTGCTTATATTGTATTTTCTTAAACTTTTTGGGGTCAAGACAAGGTCTTACTATGTTGCCCAGGCTGGTCTTGAACTCCTGGGCTCAAGCAATCCTCCTACCTCAGTCTCCCAAAGTGCTGGAATTATAGGCATGAGCCACACACTCTGCCTATATTTTTCTTATCTTTAATATGAGGAGGCTACAATTACTTTATAGTCTATTAAATATTAGATGAGAAAAAAACCCATCTAAAGCATCTAGGTATGTGTAAGGCATATTTTGAGATCTTACTGGTCACTGAATCTAAATGTAACAAGTAATAAATAAGTGATTATATTTATTTCCTAGGGCTGCCATTACCAAGTACCACAAGGTGGCTTGAATTGTGGAACTTACTGTTTCACAATTCTGAAGACTGGAAGTTCAAGATCAAGATGTCAGTAGAGTTGATTCCTTCTGGGGCTGTGAGGAAAACTCTGGTCCATGGCTCCCTCCTAGCTTCTTGTGGTTTGTTTGGCAAGCTTTGGAGTTCCTTGGTTTCTGAGGCATCACCCTGATCTCTGCCTTCAGTTTCACATGGTTTTCTCTTTGTGTGTCTGTGTCCAAATTTCCTGTTTTTATAAGGTCACTAGTTATGTTGAATTAGGGAGCCACCCTACTCCAATATGACTTCACCTTTACTTTACTAATTATATCTGCAAGGACCCTATTTTCAAATAAGGTCAGATTGGCCGGGTGTGGTGGCTCACTACTGTAATCCCAGCACTTTGAAAGGCTGAGGCGGGAGGATCACTTGAGTCCAGGAGTTTCTGACCAGCCTAAGCAACATAGTGAGACCTAATTTCTACAAAAAAGCAAAAAATTAGGCAGGCATTATGGCAGCACCTGTAGTCCCAGATACTCAGGGGGCTGAGGTGAGAGGCATGCCTGAACCCAGGAGGTTGAAGCTGTGGTGAGCTGTAATTATGCCACTGAACTCCAACCTGGGTAATAGAGTGAGACCCTAACTAAAATAAATAAATAAAAAATAAATAAGGTCATTTTTAGAAGTACTGGGGGTTAGGACTTTGATATATAAATTTTGGGGAACACAAGTCAACCCATAACAGTAGTAAAGAAATAAAAATCTAGAAAAGGCATAAGAGATGGCAGTAAATCACCAATGGAGGCTTCCTAAGTCACATGGGACTTGACTTAGGTCTTAGCAGTTGGCAGGGACTTGGTAGTGGAGGGGCAGCATGGGGGGCACAATGAGGAGAATGCAATAACCAAAGATATAGGAATGGAAATGTACCAGCATGTTTGAAAGACAGTGAGGAAACCAGCCAGGCTGGACTGTAGAGTATGGGCCAGGGAGTACTTTAGAAGCCCTTGACTGATGAAGGAAGGAGTTTGCATTTCATACTCATGGTGAGAAGAGTCATTGAAGGGTTATGATGCATACCACGGAGACAAATAAGCAGTTAACACCTAAAGTATGTAAATATATGCTCCAGTTATTGAAAATCACACTAGGGACCCATATGAATAGAGCATTCACTATGAATTACCTTGGAGTAGTGAAATTGGACTGAGTCGATTCATTCTGTATCTACCCTGGTGCTCTTTGCCTATATTTGGCCCCTGGCTGGTTGAACTTTAGGAGTACAGTCTTTGATCAGATTAGAGTTTATAATGTGAGCCAAGTGAGCTGATTTATATGGAGAGCAGACCAAATTAATAGTGCATACAGAGTTCTCAGGGCTGAAGGGAGGATATGCAACAGAGATTTGGCAGACTGTGTTTGTCAGGAAATGCTGGCAAGGAGTGAGGACTCTGAGGGAGGAACAGGTGGCCCACTGAATGGAGATATGTTAGAAAACACAAGTAATGGTCTCAAGAAGCTCAGGTTGCATAGGTTGCTACAGCTCACTGCCTAGAATGTTCATTTGTGCTCCATTAGGATCTCAACACCGATGTCATACGAGAACAAAAACCTCATGGAAAAGTAAAAATTTATTCAACCAATCAATTATTTGGTCTATGGGATGCCAACTAATTTCAAGGGAAACTACTGTTTAACCTCAGTCACTGGTTGCTGTGGCAGCGAATCAGCACTGTTCTGATATCTGGCACATCTGACATGTCACTCAGTGAAACAGCAACATCTGGCACCACGCAATTCTGTGGGTAATCCCTCAGTCACCACAGACAGTGTAGCCTCATAATTAACTTGTCAACACCCCTCACCAGGAATTTCCACTGGTCCTGGAGGGCTTAACTCAGGGTATGAGCCACAGCATGGGAAGGGTTTCTGGTCTTGACTCTTGAAACTGAGCCGAGCACTTGTGGTGGTTGAATGTTCTAGGACCAAGTCCATGTCTATTGCTTGTCTATATACTTTCATCTCTGCAGAGCTTTGTTTAGATGGATACCATTATTGGTTGTTTAGAGGCAGGTAGTACAAGCCTGTAACAGAGAGAACCCAATCAAAGCTAGGGCAAACTGACAACACATGTTTAATATGTAAATATGTTGGTTTTGTATGTAACTAGCATGCTACTCACTGCACATTGAAATACACTGGGTTCTCCCTACCTGGGCTTCCTTCCCTAAGGTCTTCCACTCACTTGACATTGGATAGCAAACCTGTCTCCATTCTACAATGCCCCTTGGCCCTGATTGACAACTGGCATTGAGGTAATGCATGGAAAGCACACTTATTGCTTGGCACTGGACATACAGCAAGCTCTGAATAAATGGGTATAAAAGCAACAATTATAACCAAACCTGCAACACAGCAGTTATTGTATCAGCATCGGCTCCATCTTTCTAGAAATCACCTTCCATTAGGGTGTCTTATGAACAATCATGTCCAAACTGTAGCACTGATGAATTATCAGGGAAGGAAGAGGTGTTGGCTTCTCTGATGTGGCCAGCAGCCATGGAATCAGCTTTAAGTAGTACTCCAGGAAGGGAGTCTGTGCTTCTGGATATGACAGACATTGGTGATCCCTCTTGTTTTCTTTGTCAGTTCTAAGTCATTCAATAGAAAAGCAAAAGCTAGAAGATTTCAAAGATGGAAAAATCTATCCTAAAATTCATAAGAAATCTCAAGGGACCCAGAATAGCCAGAATAATCTTAAAGAACACAACAAAATTGAAGGACTCACTTGCAGATTTCAAAACTTTCTGCAAAGCATAGTAATCAAAATAGATAGGTACTGGCATAAAGACAGATATATAGAACAATGGAATAGAATAGAGCACCCAGAGATAAACCCTTACATATATGATCAAGTGATTTTTAAACAAGGATTCCAGACCATTCATTGAGGGGAGAAAAGCAGTCTTTTTAACAAATAATGCTGGGAACACTAGATACATACAAAAGAATGAACTTGCACCCTTACCTAACACCATATATACAAATTAACCCAAAATAGATCAAAGACCCAAATTTAAAGCAAAAAGTATTAAAAGCTTAGAAGAGACCATAGGGAAAAGTCTTTATGACATTGGATTTGACAACGATTTTTAAGATATGACACCATAAGCACGGTCAATAAAAGAGAAAAATAGACTGGACTTTATCAAAATCAATAACTTTTGTGCACTATCCAGAGTGGAAAAGCAACATGTGGAATGGGGAAAAATATTGGCAAATCACATATCTGATCAGAGATTAATATCCAGAATATATTAAAACAACTCTTACAACTTAATAACAAAAACAGCCCAATTAAAAAATGGGCAAAAGATTTGAGTAGCCATTTCTCCAAAGAATATACAGATGGCCAATAAGCACATGAACAGATGTTCATCATTGCTCATCACTAGAGAAATGCAAGTCAAAACCCACAATTACACAAGCTCATTAGAATAGCTATTATCATAAAAACAAAACAAAAAAATAACAAGTGTCAGCAAGGTGTGGAGAAATTGGAACCTTTGAGCATTGCTGGCAAGAATGTAAAATGTTGCAGTGCCATGGAAAACAGTATGGCAGTTCCTCAAAAAATTAAATATAGAATTACTGTATGATCCAGAAAATCTACTTCTGAGTATATACTCAAAAGAATTGAAAGCAGGAACTCAAAAAGATAGTTGTATACCAATGTTCAGAGTAGCATTATTCATAACGGGCAAAAGTAGAAACAACTCAAATGTCCAGTAATGAATGAATGGATAAACAAAGTGTGGTGTACATATACAATGGAATATTATTCAGCCTTAAAAGAGAATCAAATTCTAATACATGCTACAACATGAATGAACTTAAAGATATCATACTAAGTGAAATGAGCCAGGACAAACACTGGATGAGTCCACTTACATGAGGTATGTAGAACAGTCAAATTTAAAGAGAAAAAAGTAGACTGGTGGCTTCCAGGGGCTGGAGAAAGATGGGAATGGAGAATTATTGTTTAATGCGTACAAACTGTCACGGTGGATAGATGAAATGATTCTGGAAATGAATGGTGATGACGATTGCACAACTGTGTGAATGTACTTAGTACCATTGAACTGCACACTTAAAAAAGATTAAAATGGTAAATTTTATGTTTATTTTACTACAACTAAAATAATTTTGGGGAGATTCAGATGACAAAACTTATCAGCCTGAGAGAATAGAAATGGCAGGGTCTTCATGGAAGTCATGATCATAGATTGGCGGAGGGAAGACTGAAGGGTGCTTGTCTAGGTCTGGGGCTTGAAGTAGGCTCTGATTCAGAGGGTGTACAGAGGCTGGTATGACAGGGGCAACAGGTGGGGTTATGGGAGAGATGAGGTTGGATAAATGTGGGGTGGGGCAGTGGCTGTGAGTCTGTAGGATGAGGTGCAGGAGGGCTGGCTGATGGGGGAGGGGACAGCCCAGGCAGGCTCTCTGGAAGAAGTTGTATGCCAGGAAGAGGTAGAGGGTACAGAGCTGTTCTGTTATCACAATGGTCTGGGAGAGAAACAGCAGGAGGAAGGAGGCAGGGTGATGACTAGGACCAGCTGGAGCGGCCCACATCTGAGGTGTCAGGTGGAGGAGTAGCAGTGGGAATGAGAGGTCCTAGCAAACCTTCACAGTCAATGTGATTTCCACTTTCTCTCCTGGTCACCTGGAGATGTTTGAATCCTCTCCCATGGGGAGGGGAGAGTCGGAACACTACCATCTTCTCTTTGCAACTTTTCTGTGTGCCTACTGGGCTCCTTTTAATATGTAAGCCAGATGCGAATGAGGGGTAGCCTGAGGGTGTTTATCTGGGGAAGTTTCTGCAAATGGTTCTTTTGTATAGTAAATGAGAGACTTGTTTAGATGATAGCTACAGCTCCTTCTTACTCTTAAACATGGTGACTCATTTACTTGAATGATAACTTCTCAGTTCTTGCCATGTGTCAGGCACTGTGTGAGGTGAATACAACTGAACAAGATGACAGGCATCTGCTGTCATGTAGCTGCCTCTCTTGAGTTTGTGCCATTCACATTCAAATGGACTCATGTATGCCATAGTGCCTGGCCTAATACCTGGAATAGGGCAGCTGCTAAAAATGGTACCTATTGTGTTCACTACTTCTCATGGCTCCTCGTCCCACATTAGAGTCATCCTTCATCACATTGTCACTTCTCATGTAACAGTGTTTGCTCACACACTTTCCTCCTCGCCTTTCTGGTTGTTATAAAGATCACCCACAAACACCACCACAGCACTGCCGTGAGCTCACCAGGCGTGAAGCAGGATTGGCATTGCTTAGCAACCGTGAAAATAGCTCCAGCAAGCCTCACAGGGGCTCGGGAACCTCATCCCTGGGATGTCTGGGAACGGAAGAGCTTCATTTGAAATAAAGATACAAACAAATTAAATTGGTCCCCAAACATCACGCTTCGTGTTGCCTGACACTCAAGGGAATGAGGTTTTGCATCCTGCTTACCCACGCTCTCAAGCATCAACCTGCACCCCGAAGGGTCAGATCAGAGGGAATAAGCAGTCAGGGCTGGAGAATCTTGAGGCCCTCTCTTAGAGGATCATATACAGGTTCACAAACAGATGCACAGCAATGTACAAAGCCAGCTGCACACGCACGCATGGTTTGGGCTGACTTCCTGTTCCATCAGTCAATGAGAATTCAGGGTTGCTGTTTACATGTCAGAGCCCATCAACCGTCCTGAGTGTTTGGATAGTGCATGAGAACAAAAGTTGCTCCCGTCAGAGATGTTACACAACCATGTATGGTGGATGCTCAGTCCTCTCCTTGGTTCTTCTCCAAGGCACAAGCTTTGCAATAGGTGGGAAAGTTCAAAACTCCAAAGAACAAAATGCTGCTGTCAGCAGTATCCAGTAGGGAGGGAGGGTGGATGTTAAGGGACTAATTTATAACTGCAGCAACTGGTGTTTCTGGTTTGCTTCTGGGAGTTGCCTTACGTGCTACATTCTTGTAGAGGGATGACTTTAAGGCAATAGAAATAAATTTTTCAGCAGGAGAGCCATGAGGAAATTTCTGTTATATCAAGAGTAGCAATGGGGCTGAGTGAGTGATTTAGTGACCCCATGAGGATTGCTTGACCTTAGCCCCCAGCTGTGGAAGATGATATGATGAAGAGAATGGAACATTATCCTGACTTCTAGGCCTGGAGAGGTCAAATCTTCACCTCTAAGTGATAATTCATCACACTAGAAAAAGAAGGTTGGCTGGGCTCACATTTTGCAGAATAGCATTGTGGGCCCTTGGTCAGGTGTTCTGGGACTGAATCCTGGCTGTGCAAGCCAAGGCATGTCTTCTTATGTAAAATGAGACAAATGACACTTCATAGGATGGGTTTACAAAATGTTGAGGTTGTCTGTATAAGGTTAAAAGCCCAGACTTTGGAGCCAGCCGTGATGTCTCTCACTATAGCTCACACCTAGCATCTGTGTATATTACTCACACCCTTGGACTCCACAGCTAGCTCACCTTGAGTGCCCTTATCTGGTCAAGTGTCATGGGCTTTCCTGTTCCTCTCTCTCTAGTCTTGATGGTTTTACTCCTACTCCATCAAGTCCTGTCTTTGGGCAGGTTCTCTCATTGACTATCCTTGTTCTCCTTGACTTCCTTTATACCTTCATACCCCAGCTCTCTTGGCATAAAATTACCTCTATTGTTCTGACCTTGTAGTCAATTCCTAGGTTGTTGGAAAACTGTCATTTCCTGAGCCTATATAGAACATTTATAAGATAACAATATTGCAGGGTTTTAAATACATGTTGACCAAATTCATATAAACTGAGACTTAGTTCTTTAACTTCAATCACTTATCTTAGTCTTGGGACTGGACTACAGCCAGGGTGTTGTGGTTCCAATCTTCTGACATTTTCCTCCTATGGAAATAAGGTAAGAATTATGGTGATGCTAAATGGGTTGCAAGCCAGAGCTAAACCAGGATAAATCTGAAATTTAAAAAAGGGTCTGGAGAAATGACGGTCTCCACATCCTTACTTCCAGATTCACTGTATTCCACTTCAATTTTGGCTTCCACCCTCATCTCTTTATTAAAATGACTTTTGCTAATGTCAGTATTATGTTTTCTTTCTGGTGGGCATTGTTTATCTTTTTCCTATTCTATTATTTAGTAAAACATATCAATTCAAAGTAGAAGGTATACCTAATTACTCCAAGTCTTAGTAACTGATTCAAGCATTAGAAGAAGAATACATATTTAGTAACAAACAATAAATTTAGGCAGTTTCACAGATTATTTTACCTTCAGGAAATCTAGAATCTCTAGAAATTATTAAAACTATACAGAGGTTAAGTTAAACTTTTTTTATTATTGTAAAAACACTTAGATGGGGGGAACATTTAACATGAGTTCTACCCTTTTAAAAATGTTATGTATACAATACACTATTGTGAACTATAGGTACAATGTCGTACAGCAGATTTCTAGAACTTATTCATTTTGCATGATTGCAACTTTATACCCATTGAACAGTAACTCCCACTTGGCTAAATGTCACCACATTAAAATACTTGATATAATCTTTGATCATGAAGCATAAATATGTAATGGTAGATATATTTTAATCCTTATTCAAGAATGATATTTAAGTAAAACTCTTATTCAGTAATATATATATTGCTATATGTCAGAAAAATGACATTCTAAATTTTATGGAGCATTCCCAGGTGATGTTACCTAGCTTTTTAAAAATAGAAGAACCAGCCGGGCTTGGTGGCTCAGGCTGTAATCCCGCACCTTTGGGAGGCTGAGGTGAGTGGATTGCTTGAGCCTGCGGGTTTGAGACCCGCCTGGGCAGCGAGACCTCATCTCTACAATAAATCAAAAAATCAACCGGGCGTGGTAGCACATGCCTGTAATTCCGGCTACTTGGAAGGCTGAGGTGGAAGGATCGCCAGAGCCCAGCAGGCCGAGGCTGCGGTAGTCGGGAGCAGTCACTGCACTCCAGTCTGGGTGACAGAGTGAGACTCCAACTCAAAAAAATAAAAAAATAAAAAATAGAAGAACCTATTGTATGTTATTGTATGAGGGGGAGACAAAAAACCCCAGAACTTATTTACAAAAAAATTGTTTATTCTTACATGTTTAAACTTCAGTCACCTTCAATGTACTTTCTGTTTGGTGCAATACACCTATTAAGATGCTTTTTCTACCTCTCAAAACAGTTTTTGAACTTTTCAATTTTGATGCCTTTTAGTGCTTCTGCTATTTTTTTGTTTCACCTCTTCCGTATCAGCAAAATATTTCCCTTTGTGGAATTTTTTCGTCCAGGGGAACAACAACAACAAAAATCATTTGGGGTGAGACTGGGTGAATAGGGAGGGTGAGGCATGGGGGTCATAATGTTTTTGATCAAAAACTGTTGAATACTCAGCACAATGTGATGAAGATTTGACCTCTCCAGGTCTGGAAGTCAGGACAATGTTCCACGCTCTTAATCATGAGGTGTTCTCATAAATCACTCATCATTCTTTCAAGGTATTTGCAAATACCTTGAAAGAATCTCTGAAAAAAATTCACTTAAGCTGAACGCAGTCTTTCATAACAATGCTAGCTGGTACAGTGATGCCGATGGGTTCCTAGGATACTTACCTAGTGGGGGAACCCTGTACTACAAGGGGTCTGCCCTCCAAAAGATAATTGCAAGTTTTTTTGTGTGTGTCCCTCCCATGTGTGTCTTGAGCTGGGATGTTTTTCAATTAATAGAGTCATGTTCATGAAGTAATATTAAAAATGTAAATTCTTACACAATAGTTTCTCTAAGTCAGTCTATTTCAAATTCTTCAGTTAACAGCAATACATAAAACATTTTTGACTGTAAATTGTTAACTTACAACATTTTGATTTTTATATGAATCTTGAAGATTTTTATGTGCCATTAGACACAACATCTACTGTATGTTCTTAAAGAACTAATGTTCGGCTGGGTTCGGTAGCTCAGCCTGTAATCCCAGCACTTTGGGAGGCCAAGGTGAGTGGATTGCCTGAGCCCATGGGTTCGAGACCCGCCTGGGCAACTTGATGAGACCTCATCTCTACAGCAAATCAAAAAATTAGTCGGGCGTGGTAGCACGCGCCTGTAGTTCCAGCTATGTGGAAGGCTGAGGTGGAAGGATCGCCAGAGCCCTGCAGGTCAAGGCTGCGGTGGCCGGAAGCGGCCACTGCACTCCAGTCTGGGCGACAGAGTGAGACTCCAACTCAAAAAAACCAAACAAACAAAAAAAAAAAAGAAAAGAAAAGAACTAATGTTCATAAATGGGCCATCATCGTTATTGTCCTCATCTGATTTGAAGTCGACCCCTTTTTGTCTGTTTTGTTCCACCCTTTAGTTGCTTGGCTCTGGGACTCGTGTTTGCTGGATGATGTGCTTCATCACCTTCGACCTGTTTTTGAAGTGGTAAGAAAAGTGTCTCTTCCAACATATGATTCATTCATCTCAATTACCTCTAAATAATTCTTACTAGCAAATTTTCAGGAGGGCTGCCATCTTGTAGGTTTAAAGTCATCTATAATAGACATATTTCTAGATGGTGTTGACATAGTGTCCTCCTTTGAATATCTGCTTCAAGTAGAAGTCTCCAGACCAGTGCCCAGTGTACCAGCTTATTATAAAAATACAACTCAGGAGTAGCCAGATGATACAGAGGAGATGCAAAGAACAAGGCGTGGGAGGCAGGGGAGTTTCCATGGGCCCCTCCTGTTGTACCACCTCCTGGCACTGGCACCTCCATGTGCTTGGCAGCCCAGAAGCTCCATACCACTCAGCTTTCATCTTCCTTGTGTATGATGGAGTTTTCAACACCACTGACCATTCCCTGCTTCTTGGAACACTCCATTTCACACTCCTGGTTTGTGTCTTGTCTCTTTGGCTATTAATTCCCTCAGTTTCCTTCTGCCCAACTTTTAATTTTAGAATTCTTCAGGTTTTGATCCTAGACTACCTTTCCTTCTTAATTTACTTCCCTCTGGGAGAGCTCACTCACTTCCATGCCTTCAAATATCATCTCAAGATGAAACCTCCCTAACTTGTAACTCCAGACAGGCCTATTCTTCTGAGCTCCAACACTCAAATATGCCGCTTGTGGTGGTTCTATCTACTCCCCCAATTCCATCCACTTCCTTATCTCCTCAGCCCTACTCCTTTGTCCGAACTCACTCTCCCCATCCTGGACAACTGTTTTGGTCACTAAGAGTCTCTCTGCCTCCACTCTGATGTCTTCTGCACTCAGTCACTAAAGTGATTGTTTATAAATGCAAATGAGATTCTGTCATTCACCTGTGAAGAACTCCACAGTGGCATATCATTCTTAGGATCAAATCCAATATTACTAATATGGCGGTGGGTCTCAAATGATCTGACTCCTAGTCAGTTCTTCAGCACTTTGGTTTTCTTTCAGTTTCTTGAATTTACCAAGTTTCTATCCATCTCATGTTTCATTCCCTCACTGGGTATACCCTTTTTATACACTTACATGTGCCATGGACTTTTCCTTTGTGGCACTTACCACAATTACCACTAGATAATTACTTGTCTGTTGTCCATCTCTCCAATGAAATGCTCCTGAAAGACAGGCATCATGTCTATTTTGTTCAACTCTTTATCCCTAATGCTGGGAAAAGTTTTATTTCACTCAATAAAAGTTTCTGGAATGACTAAATAAATAAACAAGAGGATAAAGGAATATCAGAATGGGAAGACCTTGACATCGAGCTTTTGCATGAAACTTGAAAGTTTTTGTTCAGGTTGGGAATAGAAGTAAAGCCCAACTTTTCACCAGATGTAGACTTTAGACTCTGACAAAGGGGACTTTCTGTGTCAAGATCTTAGAGTGGCCCAGAGGACGGCATCATGTGCCGAAAAGCTTGACAACTCTGTGAGCTTCTGGGCTGTCCCAGTGTGTCAGATTGTAAAGAGGGGAAATTGTGACATTTTCTTGTTTTGATAAGTAAGAATGGTGTTGTAAAAAATAAAAAGATGAGTTCAGGCTCCAGCAACAAATAAATGTGGGTTTGAATCCTAACTCAACAACTTATTAGTTTGTAAAATTAGGCAAATTATTTAACTTCTTTGAGGCTATTTCATAGGGTTGTTGTGAGTCTTAAATGATATAATCCATGTTAAATGCTCAGCTCAGTGTTTGGCACATAGCCTAATTATTGCCATTGTTGTTACTGCTGTTATTATTATGAGTGATCCCAGTTATCTAATACTATTTGATCTTGGCTAGGTCGCTTCCTTCAGTGTAATATTATCATCTTTTTGGGGGGCAAGATGAGCTCTGTAGTCTCTCCAATTCTAAGATTCAATGATCAGGGGGACTTTTAGGTCTCATCCACTCTGGAACTCTGAAGCATTTCCATGGGAAGGGAAAGAATCATTTCTCTTTTCAGCCATGCTCAATTGGATTGTCCTGGAAGATAAACAAAGATGACACGGGTAGGAGCAGAAAGTCCAGTTAAGTCTGGCTTGGTCCCTCCTGAAATCTGGTACTTTTGGGTAGGACTGGAGATAGGTGTTCCATGTCAGCCACATCATGTACATCAGACTTTCTGGGAATGATGGCAGGAGAGGAACCAGAAGAGCAGGATGACCTGAATTTATTTTCTTGGAAAGATTATTTTGTTGGCAAGACACGTGCCTTGACTCATAAGTGGTCAGGGAGGCTAATGGAATAGGAACTGGGTGTGGGCCATGGCCTTTCTGGTCAGACCCAAGAACTTGCCTCCAGGAACATGGTCCCTGGCCCCAACCCATACTTGCCTTCTCCTGAGGTCCCAGACTGTCCCTCTATCCCTCTGGTGATCTGCCATTAATCTGATACATGTGTAATTTGAATCCATTTGGATGAAATTGTGTAGGAGGAAAAAAAGAGAATGAATAAAAGGACAATGACTTTAAGTAGAGAGAAATGGGGCAAAGAATGAAGATGTATGTCTTATGTAATAGGATTCTATCCAGCTGAGTGGCAGAAATCCTAAAATTACAGTGATGTCAGCAAGATTACGGCTTTTTGGTCTCTCACATTAAATTGTAGAGAGGCAAACCAGGGTTGTTATTGTAGTTCCATAAGTATTAGCAACCACGCTCCTTTTATACTACTCCTCTGCCATCTTCAATATTTCTATCTTATGGTCCATGATAGTGGCTCCAATTTTTGTCATCACATCTGCATTCTAGCCAAGTAGAAAAAGAAAGGCAGGAAAGAGGAGAGGAAGGGAACATGCTTTCTCTTTAAGGACGCTTCCCAGAAACTGAACACATTGCTTCAGCTTATGTCCCACTGGTAATTATTCTGGTCAGTTCTTAGTCACAAGGTTACATCTAACTGCAGAGACACTGGAAAATGTATCTCTATTGCTAATGGCTGTGTGTAAAACTAACTTTTGTGGGATTCTGTTACTAAGGAAAAAGGTAAGAACAGATATGACAGGACAATTATCAGTCTCTGCCACACCCTGTAAACGAGAGTAAACATTATAGACTGATGTCATGAGAATAGCCACAGTCAGCATCGGGTGTAAGTTCTGGAGCCAGGCAGCAATAACTAACTGGAATCTTGATTTAACCAGATGCTAGATGTGCAATGGTGTGCAAATTGCTTAATTTCCCTGAACATCAGTTTCTCTTCTGTAAATAATAATAATAATAATAACTATTTCTGAGAATTGTAAACAGATTTAAATGAGTGCTGTTTCCAAAGTGCTTAGTGCCCTTTTTGCACATAGTCATAGGCTCACAATAAACGTTGATGATTATTATGTTTGCTTTGGATGCAACAACTCCCTGAGGATATCTTTTCCTTGAGACTTCTAGCTAGCATCATTCTTGTGAGCATTACCCACACCCTTTAGAAAGGCTATCATTTTCTCCTTAGATGAAACTTTTTCTTGAATTTTGAATTCCCCTGAAAGCCAAAATCCTCCATTCTGTCAGGAAATGACAGAGCCCTGACATTTCTACAAAAATAACTTACTACCAGAAAATATCAGTGAATTCTCTTTTCAATATGGCTAATTCTCTCAACATGCATTTCATTTAGTGTTGATACAGTAGTTATTGTCCATTACTAGTAACTACTTATGAAAACTATGCCTGTGGCCTGTGGTACAGGCCTAAAACTCAAAGAACAGCTTCGGCCTTCACTTCACCTTCTCCCCACCTACTACCTAACCCAGTCTACACTTCTCCAAAGGGACTGTAACTGCTAGTCACTGCAGGAGAGGAGCATGTCTCTGCTAGTCCCTCCAACTCTATCACAGTGATGAACTTATCCCAATCTGTACCCCTAAAGTCCAAAGCATATGGACAATTCACATATGTGCTGGACAGATGTCTTCTGCAGACTGTAAGTCCTGTGCAAGCTGCCAGATGGAGGCGGTGCTGAATCCTGTATTTTTCTCCCCACAGTATCAGCCGTGTTTTCGTGTATGATGGCTGATAAAACTGAAGGCTAATTAATGATATTTGATATTTATGCAGAGTTTTGTAATTAATGAAGCATTTTATGTCAATAAAAATAAATTATATCGTGATTGGATCACATATTGGATAATCCCAACCATTTATTGAATATATATACTAAGTATATATGTGTATGTTTTTATATAGTATATGTGATCTCTAAATTTTACAATCTAGGCTGGGCATGGTGGCTCAAGCCTGTAATCCCAGCACTTTGGGAGGCCATGGAAGGAGGATTGCCTAAGCCTAAGTGTTCAAGACCAGGCTGGGCAACATGGCAAGACCTCATCTCTACAATAAATCAAAAAATTAGCTGGGCCTGGTAGCTCATGCCTGTAGTTCCAGCTACTTGGAAGGTTGAGGTGGAAGGATTGCCTGAGCCCAGCAGGTTGAGGCAATGGTGGCAGTGAGCATGCCCCTGCACTCCAGCCTGGGTGACAGAGTGAGACTCTGGCTCAAATAAATAAATAAATAAATAAATAAATATTACAATCTAGCACTATTGACACTATTATATACAGTACCCAAATTAGTGAATTGTGGCTCAGATTGGCATCTCCAAGGACACAAGCTCAAAGGAAAAACTTTCAAAAGAGGCAAACATGGGACTCATCTACATGTTCCCCTAATTCCAGTGTAATTGGTTGCCTTGTAAGGACGTGAAGTAGAAGAAAGAAGAGGAGAGATCTGGGTCATACAAATGCTGCCTGGAAGGAAAAATGTAAGGACCACAGTTGAATGGTCCTTGCAGTAAGATTCTACAGGGTCTGAGCAGCTCAGAAGCCACTCATTTTCTTGCCTTCTCCAGGCTACTTCCTGAGCTAGGTTTAGAAGGGTAGTATTTCTGAGGTTGCTGGCTAGGAGAACTTGGGGAGGCAGATGATCCCTTTAATAGGACAGACCCTAGCAAGCATGAATAGCAGGTTGTGCTCGTCACTTGACTTAAGAGCTTTGCAAAGACTCTATTATTGATTTGTCGCAAAGCAGATATTACTATCTACTTTTACAAATGAGGAGACTGGGGCTTTGAAAGGCTATTCCCCAAAGACACACACCTGATTAGTAGTAGACTCAGGATTTGCCTCCTAGAAAATTAGATTCTGTCTATGCATTTAGCTACTATATTAAATGCAAATAAAGCACTGATCACAGTGCATCACTTAGTAAAACACCTTAGGGACTGGAATATAGCAAGTACTCAGTAATAGGTAATTATTATCTAATCAACAGAATATGAGCTTGTTGGGGACATGTGTTGATTAGTTCGTATATATCATTCTGTCTCCAAGTGCCCAGTGTGAGACAGAACTGTCAATGTTCAGTAGTCATCGATTATGCTGACCTCAGAAATAAGAGTATCCATGCAGAGGTGTCGATGTAATCAACCCAGCACGTTACATGCAATGTGCATGTCTGCTGATGATTGACATCTTGGTTGTCCCAGAGGAGCCTGGCTGGCTGGGCTTAGAGTCTCAGGCTCTCCTGGGTATGGAAGAGCCTGGGAAAATCTGCAGTGAGAACCAGGAGGGTCATTTCCAGCTGAAAAAGTTCTAAGGTTTGGTTTCCAGAGAAAAGAAAGAGGATAGGGGTTAACTGAGTTTTCAGACCTCAAAGCCATCAGAGGGATTTTCCTAATTCTAGCAATCGGTCACTAATTGAAGTGAGTCAAGGAAGTGGTAAAGAAGCAGGAGAGAAGAAGCAAGTATTCAACACCTCTTTGGGAAGGAAGCATCCAGAAATTATTCTGTCATAACCTCAGCCTTTGTGAAAAACAACTATGAGGACTCAAAGGCACAAACACTATATATTTGGACCCAGCCTCCTTTCACATTGGTGGCAGTTTCCTCCCCCAGTACAAGTGTCTTCTGTCTTTACAGGGCTTCCCTAATTTCAGTTCAGCTCCGGCTCCTAGCCTAACCCTTGGCTTCTATCCTGTGGGGTTCACTTTTCTTTTCTTTTTTTTTTTTTTGAGTTGGAGTCTCACTCCGTCGCCCAGACTGGAGTGTAGTGTTCAACGGAGAGTGAACACTAGCTGTTTGCCAAATTCTCCCTAAGTCAAACTCTACTTTTGTTATGAAGTACATGGACAAGAGGTCAAATAAGAAAACTTGAACAAGCTTGAGCCATCTACCTTAGCAAAAGAGGAGCAAGAGCAGGCATTCTAGGCAAACTCAGGGGCATAGGCAGTCCACCTAGAAAGGATTTATTTGCTTTTGGTAATGAGCCTCCTCCTGTCTTTAAATGCTAGCAGCTAGAGGGAGTGAAAAGAACTCCTGAAAGGTTTGTTTTGGGGTGGGTTTGAAAGCTCCCCTTTCTTGCTCTGTTTTTCTTTTTAGGCAGCTCTGCATGAGGGGCAAGCCTCCTGCCAAAAGGCCTCGTAATGCCCCTCTTTTGGGACTGAATTTATCCGCTCAGCTGTCCCTTGTAAATTTATTCCTGTGTGAGATTTTTCCCAAACCATTCATTCCTCCACTTAGCTCAGGCAGCTGGAATGCAGAAAAAAATACATTTTTCTTTTTCTTTTTTTTTTCCCCCCCAAGAATGTGCCTTTTGTGTGCTGGGAGGGGCTAGGCTAAAGAGAAAAGAAAACAATCATGTGCAATGATGCACACACACACACTGGGCCAGCAACAGTCCCATGAACGCCAGGGGCTGCCCTGAGGTGAGGAAGGGTGGCAAGGGGCTCTGGCCACCAGCACCCAGCGCATCTACAGTGTGGGCTGTGGTCCTTAGCCTGGGGTGCAGCCAGAGAAACACCTCACTAGCTGTTTCCACAGCAACATCACAGTTTCACTGGAATGGAAAGCCATGGTGGTTTGGAGCCAAGAAAGGCTTTCCAGCTGCATGTGTGCACAACGAGGGTCTGTGGGGAGGAGGAGGGCGCTGGGAACTTTGACTTGGTTTTTCCTTGAGTGATTATGGTCTCCCAGGCAGGTGAGGGCTGTGGACCATGCTGGAGGTGACATATGTGCTTAAAGAATTCAGATTGCCTGAGGAGCAGGGAGAATTTTCCTGTGAACCATGATGACGAAGGGGACCTGGCTAGCATGAGCAGGCATGTGAACCTATTGACCTGTTCATCCTTGGCACTACCATGGTGTTTCTCCTACCATGTGTCCCAGTTCATAGAGATGGTGGGGAATTTGGCAGTGATGGCAGAGGAATCAAGGACAGGAATTTGCCCATTTTCTGGACAGAACCCATGTGCTATAGAGCAAAGGGGTCTGCAGAAAGGTGTAAGAGCAGGAGATTAATCTGGGTTTGCTGCTGCCTGATATTTCAGCCACAGTCTGAGCAGGGTGGATAAACCCTAGCTCCCCAGTTCTGGTTCATGTATATATCCATAGCATTTTGTGAGGGTTTTTGCTAAGAGCTCTGCCTTGCCAAGAATTCTGGTTTTTTCTTAGAGGTAGGCAAACAATTTTTAGAATCAATAAATTACAACCATCATTTTCTGCCTATCAAATAGCCACACTATTTGGGTGCAAGTGCCACTTTTATTTTAAGAGACAGGGTCTTGCTTTGAGGACCAGGCTGGAGTACAGTTGTACAGTCATAGCTCATTATAACCTCAAACTCCTGGATTTAAGTGATCTTCCCACTTCAACCTCTCAAGTAACTGAGACTGCAGACTTTTGTCACTATGCCCAGCTAAATTTTAAAAAGTGTTTTTAGAGAAAGAGCCTCGCTATCTTGCCTAGGCTGATCTTGAACTCCTGGCTCAAGTGATGCTCCCATCTCAGCCTCTTGAATCACTGGCATTATAGGCATAAGTCGCCACACACTGCTGGTAGATGCCACTTTTATCCCTGTGACACAAGAAGAAGATTTGAGGGATTAGCAGTGTTCTGATTTTTCTTACATTTCCAAGGGACTGATTTTTCTTACATTTCCAAGTTTAATGGCCCCAGCAAATCTTCATGGCTGAGGTTTTAGGGATGGACACCTTCTTCTGTTGTGAGCTTGGAGAACTCCTCCTTTCTATTTGTTGCTGAGTTTATAGGGCCAACTGACCATATATGATGCCCAGGAAGAGGCATAAAAGAAACAGAGGTGAAGTCTCCGTCTTTAGGGAGCTGGCCACCTGATGGGGAAGACGGTAGGAGCCGAAAGGCAACTTCAAACTAGAAAGCAAATCAGATGCCTTTGGGAGGATGAGGTGAGAGGATTGCCTGAGCCCGCAGGTTCGAGACCCACCTGGGCAGACGAGACCTCATCTTTACAATAAATCAAAAAATTAGCCGGGCGTGATAGCGCTCGCCTGTAATTTCGGCTACTCGGAAGGCTGAGGTGGAAGGATTGCCGGAGCCCAGCAGGTCGAGGCTGCGGTGACCGGGAGCGGCCACTGCACTCCAGTCTGGGTGACAGACAGAGTGAGACTCCAACTCAAAACAAAAACAAAACAACAACAACAACAAAACAAACAAAAAAAGAAAGCAAATCAGAGAAGGGCAGGCCACAGGTGTCTCAAGCTCTTATGGGCGTAAAGAGTCTAAGGGCCATCTTGTTAAGAGGTCTGTTCAGGAAATGCGGTATTGCTGAGTTTCTACCTTTCTAACGATCCCCTAGGTGAAGCCAATCAATGCTGCTGACTCATTGACCACTCTGCATAGTAAGGAGCTAGAACACAAATGCAGTAGGCCAGGAGGGGATTTTTTGCCCTATGGAGAATGAAAGCATATACTTACTATAATTAACCTGCCATTGGTTCATAGACAAGGTGGTAGCCTCTCTATTGTAAGCCCATCTTTCCTGACCTTTCCCTCCCAGAAACATTAAACAATTCAAACACCAATTGTCAATTTCAGCGTGCCTCCCCTTGGAATGAATGGGTTTAAGGGAAATTATAGTTTGTTTCTGGAACTGCATTATCACTAATGACTAAGAGCACTTGATGTGAGTCAGGACTGGATTTGACTCCTGGCTTCCTCACTTATATAGCTAAGCAAACTTGGAGAAGTTACCTTTTCTCTATAAACTTAATTTCCTCAACAGTGCAGACTAAATATAGTAAAATGTATGAAGGGTCCCCTCCTCTATCTTGAGGAGGTGAATCTCTCCTCTCTCTCTAACTTACTTCCTGAGCTTTGCTTGAAAACTTTATAATAATAATAATAATAAGTATGAAGCACTCAATTAATATTAGGTATTACCTTGATTGGTTCTGAAATAATTGATACATGTCAGAAGTCATGAGCTGGAGGCCCACAGGCCAAATCTGCCCTTCCCCCAATGGGTTTTGTTTGGCCCATATTGTGTTTTAACTAAGATTGAGTTAGTCGCCAACATCTTAAAATTGGGAAACTTCACATAAAAATCCGAATTGGGGACTTATATTGAAAAATTATTAGCTCTGACAAACTTGGCACTGATTTCTCCCATGGTAACAGTTGGTTAGCAGTGGGACTGAGCGGGGCTGGCAGCTTTCCATGGAATCTACACCTCTAGGTCACCGTCACCCAGTCCTTTCTTCTTGTTACTTTCTCTTTGTGGACACATGTCCTTTTGGGTCCCCACACCTGTAGGATCTCTTCAGACTCTGGGATTCTAGTTATTTTGGCTCACTGATATGTAGTAAGGGCTTCTGGAACTCAGCAAGTAAATTCAAGAATTATCTCGACAACAATGCTTCTATGGCTTAAATGAAAGAAATCTGGTTGTCTATTCTCTGAGATCTAACAGAGCAGTTGCCTTTATTGTTCTCAGTGGTACCTCTGGGGACCAGAACCTGCTGGCTCTAGAAAGTCTCTCTTGTTCAGCCCTGACCACCAGTCATGTCAATAATGTGTCTTTTTTGGTCTCTCCAAAGTGTGAGATGCTCATGACCTTGGCCTTGTAGTTTGGGTAGGTGCTTTACTTGCCCTGGTGCTGACATCTTGTTAATTTATGGACATCATTACCCTTTTGTTAGACTTTTGTTCTTTTGACTCTCCGGGGCTGCCTGGGTCTAGCATCCAATAACTTTGCTCTTTGAGTTAATGGCAATGCTAGACATATGTTACTGGCTATGGCCCAAAGGTATTCCTGGTGCCGGTGTGGAAAGGGTTACAATGGGAAGAACACTTTTTGTTCTCTCTCTCTCTCTCTCTCTCTCTCTCTCCACTTCCCCCCTTCCTCCCTCTCTCTACCTTTTTAGTTTTATAGGCTGGAAGTGGAACCGTAGAACAGAGAGAAGGAAAAGGCTCAGTATGAACAAAAGTCCTGAATCTTTCATTCTCTTATCCTCACAGGCTCTTCTGAAGACCCATAGCTTTATAGAAGTTCTGTGAGAGCTGACTTCTCCCCATCTGCCGCAGATGGATTCCATAAGGTGGGTGAGCCCTGGAATGGTTCAGGTCTGGGTGTGGAAAGAGTTCTCTGGGGTTGCTGTCAGAGAGAGACCACTTAGCTGTTACTGAGAGTGGATTGTTCTGATCCATAATGAATAACCCTATGTAGGTTCTGGCCCACTCCCAGTCCCCACCCTTGGGGTAGAGGTTTTTGGTATTCTTGTAGGTTGTTGGTTATCTGGACAGTGAGAAACAGTGAGACAGCTGCTGTTGGCAAATGTGACTCAAATAATGCTCTACATGAGTCAAATTGCCCAACCCTGGGGACAAATGCACCAAAAATGTTGGTTTTGAAGGTTTGTGCATAGAGGTGAATAAGAAACTTACTAAATGAGCTTTGAAATTCCTGTCATTACCTCTAGATAGAGTGTTGTTCTGTAGAGGAATAGGACAATCTCAGAAGACCCAAGGAAAATATCCTCTCATGCAGAGTCAAGTTTGCTCTTCCTTAAGTTCCTTCAATGGACTCTACAGGAGAGTAAGGGACAGCCAAAACTCACATTTCAGTTTCTGGAAGTTTGATAGCTGTATCCACTCATGTGTTCACTGATTATAGAAAAATGTGCCTGTATCAGAAGCTAAATTTCCTAATCCTATAAGTCTAATCCTACATGTGACCTTGTCCTCTCTAACTATCTAGCTGTTTGGCATTTTATAGGCAGGCCCTTCAGCTAACTGATAGGGTTGTTGAACTCAGTGGCTAGAGTCTGACATGTGAAAAGCCTGCTGCGATCTTCCTGTGTCTCCCACAGTCACAAGAAATAAGGGGAGGACCCTGGAACTTGTCTAATCCATGTTCCTGCAGAGCACAGATTCTCTCACAACAGGTATGAACAGTTCTCCACCACAAAAACCTGCACCATAATCACCTGGAAACTTTGTAAATGCAGATTCTCAGGTGCCACCAAGTCCACTGAGTCAGCACTCTGGAAATGAGTGGGAGATTGTACTTTTAACAAGCACCCCAGGTGACTCTAAGTTTAAGAACCATCATCAGTCTCATGTATGGACTTTAAATCACATGTGGAGAATGTTTCTCATTGCTCAATTTAAAACACTCTTTAATAGTATCTCTACTTACAGTGGAGGCATTCCAGGAAGAGAAAACTAAGCGCCAGGAACCTAAATACCGAGCCCTGGAGTGGACAGGATATAGGCTTCATAATCATCTCGTGTTGTCTCATACCATGCTCAGGTTAGGCACATGAGGGCCTCATTACTTGGGACGCCTGCTGTGAGGGGGCTTCCATAACCTCGTCTGGACGTCCCAATCAGGCTTGAATTGGTTTTCTAAAGCCTTGACCCATGTGCCCCTTGATTCCAGGTGGAATACATTTTCACTTAAAACCATCAAATGTTGACTCTGAAGGGAATTTAGAGATCTATTCCAGAGTCCCCCTCTTTTTTTTTTTTTTTAATAAATGAAGAATTATAGGTTAGAAACAGACAAAAAAATTCTATGATGATAAATTCCTGAATCTACATTCAAGGAGCTTCATAGGGAGAGGGACTTGAGAGGAGTGCAACCAACTAGGAAGAAAATCTGTTTCACCAAAGTCAGCCTTTGGTTGGGAAGAAATGACCTCTTGTTTCCTGAGAATTCCTTCAGGGGGTGGTGCTTGCTAGGCAAGGGCTGTACAATTCCTCATCTTCCACAGGCTTCTCAGGCTGATTGTCAGCTCAGAGGGGACAGCTAGCCTGGCCTCACCCTCCCTGAGCTGGAAACTCCTTGGTTCTTTCACTCAGAAATGCACCCACTCCTAATTTCTATGAATTTATTCTGTAAATAGTGAGTGCCAATTCTGTGCCAAGCTCTACTCTTGGTTCTGGTGTATCTCACTAACAGGAGAGATGGGAGATATTCCCACAGAGTTTACTATCTAATTGTAAAATTTAGTAAGTTTTGTTTCTGTGTTTGTAGTTGTCCAGTTTCCACCTCGAGAGAAAATTTTGGTGCTTTGGGAGTAGTGGGTAAGGAAGCCTTCTCTGAAGGGGTGACATTTGAAGTGAGATTTGAGTAATAAAGCCTGTCAAGAGAAGAAGTGGGCTAGGGAACAGCATGTGCAAAGACTCTGAGCAAATTGGTTTCTGTTGCAGAAACACAGAGAAGCTGAGGGCAGAGGAGGTAGGGACTGAATCAGAAAGTCTTGCAGGCAGTGGGAAAGGGTGTTAGACTATGAGAAGACGTTATCTAATTCATGTCCCTAAAAGTTCCTTCTGGCTGTGTTGAAGAGAATGGATATGGTGAGGTAAGAAGGAGAGCAGAAGGCTACTGCTGTTGTGCAGTAGAGATGACAAGGACTAGCCCAGGAGGTAGGAGTGGAGGTGCAGAGAGGAGGCTGGGAGCAGGGCATGTCTAGGAGAAACAGCTGAAATGGTTTGAGGACTGGGATCTTCTTGTAGAAGTACCTCATGAAAAGTATAAAATATGTAAGGAAGGATTATTTTCTAGAGTCACTTCACCATAAGCTTTGGAATGGCAGGTGCTGCGCCTGTTATATGCACCACTGTATACTAATTGTGAGTAGAGGCTCACTGTTGGTGAACCACATCTTCCTCTGACACTGTGTAGTTTCCTACCTTCACCTAGGAACCCCTTCTCTGTGCTCAGTGGACCTCAGAGGGTTGGTGCTTGGGTTCTAATCAGCCTGACCTACCTCACTAGAGAGTAGTAGTAAATCCTTTATAGATGTTCCAGAGAGGGTCTTCCTTCCTGCTCTGCAATCAGATTTCTCAGCAAGCTGGCGTTGAGGCAGTGTGTGCCTATTCTTTTCTGTGCATAGAAGTGGTATTTGGAAGGGGTATCTCAAATATGGTACTGGGGACCCACACAGACATCGTGAATAATCCCATTAGCTTTCCATTGCCAGGTTGTTCCAGGGTCTAGGGTTGCCAACTTACGAGTAATGACTCATTCTGAATGGAAACAGTACGGTGCAGCTCCTTTCTGTCCCTGGCAGGGCTGCAGTGACCCAAGCAATTGAGCACTTTTTTTTCACCCCATTTACTGTATCCATGGGAACCTGGGGTCTCCCTCCTTAGGGGTTTCCTGAAACATTACACATTCAGCTTTGAAGAGTTGCCAGGGGGGATGGAAGGGAAAGAAAGGTGCTCTTCAAACCCCAGGAGCTTACCGCAAGTCCTGACACCTGGGGTGTGCAAAGGCCTGAGGGGACAGCCATGTTGAGGTGAAGCAGAAAAAATCTGCACTTGTCAGGAAAGTAGCAAAAGTCTATCCATACTAGCAATGTACTGGCCTAGGGCAGCTGGCAGCTGGATAGCCACCATGTAAAATGGTATGGAAAAGCAGAATCTGTGATGTAGCAGACCGCTGGGGACTGGGAGCCATCCCATCTCTGTCAGAGTCCAGTGTAGAGTAGAGGAGAAGGTCGTATGTAAGATGTAGCAGCCACGCTCTTCTGGTTGGTTGCGGTAGTTGCAGGGAGCAGGCTGGGTCTAACCCAGGTCACCAGTGTCTGCATTCCCTTGTGTGCATTTGCCTTGATTTCCTCTGACAGGATAGTCATGAAAGCTCAACCTTTGTTCCAGGTAAAGCACTAAGTGCTTCATATACATAAATCATGTAACCTTCACAGCAGCCTTAGGAAGTAGATATTATTTTCATCATTACAGAAAAGAACACTGAGCATCAGAGAGGTTAAACAAGTGGCCCAAGGTCACACATCTGGCAAATGGCTGAGACCGGACTTGGACTCTGGTGTGTTTGGCTCCCAAGCACCTTATTACTATGTTACACCTACCCCTCCAGGTAAGACTGTGAACCCAGATGTGGAAGGACTTTAATAACAGGATGGAAGAACTGCCAAGCTCTCCCTCTGGCAGGACTGGTTTTGCAGTGAGACTTGTGTGCTTAATGAGAGCAAAGCTCAGGCCTTACACTCCTTTTGGTGCCCTGCAGACCCCAGAGGTGCTAGGCTTGTAGGAGGCAGACAAAGAGTGATGTTGCTGCAGTGAACTTTCATTAGGATGTATAAAGTTCTGTTATGCGTTTGGAAAAAATCCATCATCTTGAGAGGCTGTATAATGCTCAGAACAGATTTAGAAATTCTCTTTGGAAATTGCTTTCTGAGCCCCAGGAACATAAATATATTTTTATATGTATCCTCAATTATGGCAAGCCCTAGTCCTTCGAGGGTAGCTTGGAATTCTATAGAAATTTGAAGCCAAACTTGGTGAAGGAGGTGAATTGTCAATTTCAAATGATCACTTTTGTGCAAAAGCAAGTTGGTGTTCATGTAAAGCAACAAGGTCTTGAATAGCTCGGAGCAGATTCAGAAGACGCTTCTAGGCTACAGTTCTGCTTCCATGACTTTGCTCATAGTTTCTACCTTAGTGGAATAATTCACCTCTTTCACACTCTATTGCCTTCATCCCACACTCTATCCTTTCCCCAAATTCCTGTTTGTTACTCAGTGTCCATCCCAAATGTCAGCTCTTCGTGAAGTGTGCCCTGATTCTCCGAATCTCAAGGAATTGCTTTCACCTTTGAGTTTTCACTAGCAACTGCTCCTTGGACAATTTTTTTTTAAGACAGGGTCTCACTCTGTGGCTTAGGCTGGAGTGCAGTGGTGCAATCATATTTCACTGTACGCTTGAACTCTTGGGCTCAACTGATCCTCCAGTAGGCGCATGACACCATGCCTGGCGAAGTTTAAATTTTTTTTTTTTTTTTGGTAGAGACAGGGTCTCACTAAATTGCTCAGGCTGGTCTTGAACTCTCGGGCTCAAGTGAACCTCCCACCTCAGCTTTTCAAAATGTTGGATTATAGGCATGAACCAATGTGTCAGACCACTCCTTAGATTATTTAGATGTGTTTTCTTCTGCCTCTTTGATTCTTTATATTCTCCACTGGACTGTGAGCTCCCTGAGAATAACATCTGAGATGATTTTGTGCCAATATCCACAGCCTCATGTATAACGAGCATTTGCTGAATTGACTTGGGTAAATGTACTATTTCAAGTACTTTCACAGGAACAGGTGAGGGTTGTCCTGGAGAGAAAATTGGGCCAGATACACACAGCATCACCCATTTCAGGAACTTGATGTCCTATGGCAGGTGCCCTGTGATTCTTTTCCCTGCAATTGGGTCACTTAAGTTGGGTAGCTTGATTTTGGAGACATCCAGAATGGCTAGAATTCTCAATTTCTCAGCAAGTAGGATTTGGGGAAAAGAGAGGATAGGTATCAGAAGGGTGATGACCCCAAGCTTGCTTAGGCAAGCAGACAAAGTCAGCAGATTGTCATCAACCCTTTCCACCCCAAACCCTCAATAAAGAAAAGATACAGGCCGAGAGCAGTGGCTCAAGCCTGTAATCCCAGCACTTTTGGAGGCTGAGGTGAGGGGATTGCCTGAGACCACAGGTAAGAGAACAGCCTGGGCAACTTGGCGAGACCTCATCTCTACAAATAAATAAAAAAATTAGCTGGGCATGGTAGCACACACCTGTCGTTCCGGCTACTTGGAAGGCTGAGGTGGAGGGATCACCTTGAGTCCAGCAGGTCGACACTGGGGTGGCCATGAGCAAGCGATGGTGGAGTGAGACTCCAATTCAAAATAAACAAACAAATAAATAAATAAATGAAACAGAGGTCTGCAGCTTCCTGATCTACTGGCTTGGTCAATGTGCCACTGGTGTGAACATGGCAAAGTGCTTTCATTTATGAGGTCGTTAACTGACATGTGACTCTTTATTTTTCTCTGCTTGTTATGAACTGAATTGTGCCCCCTCAGAATTCATCTGCTGAAGCCTTAACTTCCAGTGTGATAATATTTGGAGATAGGGCTCTCACAGACGTAATTAAGGTTAAATGAGGATACATCGGTGGGGCCCTAATCCAATATGACTGGTGTCTTTATTAGAGGAGACACTAGAGACGTTCATGCCCAGACAAAAGGCCATGTGATAACGCAGTGAGAACGTAGCCATTTGCAAGCCAGAAAGAGAGGCTTCAGGAGAAATCAAACCTACTGGCATCTTGAGCTAAGACTTCCAGTCTCCAGAACTATGAGAGTATAAATATTTGTCATTTAAGTCTCCCGTCTCCCAGTCTGTGATATTTGTTATGAAGACTCGAACAGATTAATACATTGCTGCTTTCACTTTCTTCTCCAACCCTTTTCTTTTCCATATTTGTCTATTCCTACATGCTCAATCCCTATCTTTTATTACCTTTTTTTATTCTTTTGTAAAAACAAAACAACAAAAGATTATAAACTGATTTGGAGACTGTGGTTTTAAATTTTGATAGATCAAGATTGGTTTCCAAAGTAATAAATCTTCCATCAGAAATCATGTTCCCCAGGCTTGTGTTCCATTAGAGTTTTATTTTTTTAATATGTCTATAAATATATGTATATGCTTACAATTACATGTCATTTTGGTCAGACTTATGGGTCCACCCTTCCTGATATGATTCTGGGCTTTCACTCAGTTCTAATGTGACTAGAGATGAAATGATTAAAGAATTTCAGTGAATTAAACCCTCCATAACTCAAGCTAGGGGCATGTCTCCCGCTCTGTCTCTTGTGTCCTCCACCCAAGAACTTCAAGTCCCAAGAAATAATCTCAGAAAGGAAATTCTTTGCCATGCTTCTAACTTGAGTATCTAAATGATTTCTGGAATAGACACTGCCTGTTTAAAAATATGAGGACACAGGCAGTAAAAATAGAAAACTTTTAGAATGAAGAGGAAATAATACAACCTAAGGAAAATACAATTTTTATGTTGGCCAACTGGTAAGTTTATTCTGATGTGTGCTAGGGATAGCAGTTGCATGCTAGCCCACTAGGATAACTGAGTAAAGAAACAATAATGAGGATAATCACGATAATTTTTTAAAATTTCACCTTACCTCATATAGTTTCATCATATATAGATGATGTCAACAAAAGTTTTAAGAAGTGAATATCACTAATTCAATTTTACAGAGGAATAAAAGTGAAGACCAAAGGTAATAGGGATTTGCTTGATGTTACACTTAATCAATTAGTGCATGAACAATCAGCCTGTGAACATCTGCCTCCAAGTGTAATACATCTTCCTCTGGTATCTGCAAAGACTTTGACTTCTTTTTCTTTCTCATTCTCCGTTACTTGACTTCTGGAATACCAATTGTGTGTTTATCAGCCCCCTTGTCTGTGTTCTGCATATCTTTTATAATCTGTCCCTTCTTTCTCCTGTCTGTCCATCAATTTTTTTTTCTATTGGCATGTCTTCAAGTTCACTTGACTTTTGATATGTCCAGTCTACTGTTAAGTCCATCCAGTGAGTTCTTGCTTTCAGATATTGCAGTTTTAGAATGCTCATTTGCTTCTCTTTTATAGATTCTAATCATCTGTTGAAACTCTTTATCTTTCCATCCATCTTTTTTGCCCATATTTTCCTCTATTTTCTTTTAAGAATTTATGGTGGTTATTCTAAAAGCCCTTCTCTGCTTACTCTAACCTCTGGATATTTTATGTATCTACTTTATTATGTATTTTTTTTTCTCTTGATTGTTGGTCACATTTTTCTAACTCTTCTCATGTCCCATTTCTTAGGGTTGTTTGCCAGATGTTATGAATAAAAGAATCAGATACTTTTCCCCCAGAAAGAGTTTGCCCTTTCCTCAGCTAGGCAGACAGTGTAAGAGGGAATTGTCACGATGCTGTGGGGAAGTAAATTAGGTCATGGCTGGGATTGCAGTTGGACTCAGTTCACTCTGGCTTCAACTGTCTCCAGGGTGAGACCTGGGGTGAGTGTGTGGCAGGGCCCTTTCTCTGATGGAACTTTGGCTCCTAAGGAATGTGAGACTGAGGGAGATTTAACTCTGACCTCTTGACCCAGCTGCGTTTCTGGGCCAAGTTCTTCTGGGTTTTGGATTGAGGTTCTGTTGTGTCTCTGTCACCTCTGCCCTGAGAGTTGAGCACTTTAGCCTCCACATCACAAAATCTGCCTTTTGGGTGTGGTTGCCAGCCCCTCCCTCCAGTGTGATTTTGGTTCCTTGGAACTCTGAGACTATGAGGGATTTCACTCTTCCTGGTTGACTTAGCCCCCCAGTGTCCTGTGCCACCCCAGATGCAATAACTTCCCCATGGGGAAAGCCAGCTGTGTGTCAGGGATTCCTCTGGGTTTCATTCTTATCCCAGCTTGCAGGGCTGTAAAAAGCTCTCTGGATTTCTCTTCTACATACAATAAGCTCACTCCTCAGACAAATGCCCCTTTGGAAGAAGACCGCCAGCACCCTCATTTCATTTGCACAATCTCTTCTCCTCTCGAATTTTCAGTCTTCCAGTCCTCTTTGCCTCTATGATTCTCCATATTGTTTTTAAAAACATGATTTTGTGTTATTTTTCCCCCTTGATGTTGCATTGGTAGGAATGCCTTCCTGTTACCTACCAAATCCTACTCAAACCAAAGTCTAAAGACTGACCATTAATCCATTTTCCCACCAGGGAGAGCACATGAAGTCATATTCTTTTGTCAACATTTTACTATGAAAAAATGTACAGCAAAGTCAAAAGGAGCTTATAATAAACAACCCATATGCTCAGTGGCGTGTCTGTAAGCTGGCTCTCCAGAGGGAAAACAAAAAACCTGATTTGTGTCATTTGCTGGTTTCTGTGTATGATGTAGATGCTCTTATCATTGCTCATTTCAAGCTACCAACATGCCTCAGGGCAGATCTGTGCAATATCAGCAGGAGCTTATGTGAGTCTCTACATGGAGACATTACTTGGTTCTACCACTAGAATCTTGGTACACTTGTTGAATCATGTGGGTATTCAGCCTTCTGACCATTGTCAATCCATCTTATTTTTTAATGCATTTCCATATAAATTGTAGATATAAGCATAATTCATTATATTTTAACACTAAATATTAAAATTAGTTTACAGTATTTTATTTTGATGCAAAATGAAATCTCAGCCTTAATTGTACCTTCACTGAATTTTGGCAAATTCATATGCCTGTGTAATCTAGCACCTATCAAGATATGAATGAATACCATTACCCCCAGAAATTTCCCTTAAAGCTTGGCCAACTAAAACTTTCAGTTTTGGGGACATGAACTATTGCTAAACCAAGCCTCCTCCATTATACTTGACCAAATGATCATTCCACCCTGGATGTAGGCATTTATGCTAGTTCCATTTAATGCTCATCAGAATGAATGATTAAAAATTTGCTACTATATAACTTTGGAAGTAGGTGCACCATAATAGCCTAAGAGTTTCAGTACCCAAAGTGTACACCCACGCTGAATCATGCCAAGAAAACATCACAGACATTAAACACAGACCAAACCTATAGTCCCCAGGAAACAAGGCAACGAACAAGCAGCTCACATCTCATCATTTCTGATTTTCCTCAGCTCCAGTTTCCACACAAAATACATATGAATCATTCTGATAATAATCCCATGACATAGCTGTCATCCCAAAAAATAAGTCTTTCCCACCTCCTTTCCCTGGCTGATTCTGACCACACCTCACTTGGCAATACATGCATTTGGCTTCTACCTGCCATAAGTCAAGGAAAAATATCATGCAACAGTGAAAAACAAAGTCCAAAAAGCCACTCACCAAGAAAAAAAGAGAAAACAATGACTAGCTTTCAATTGCAAAAAAGAATATTTTAGACTCAAATGGTAAGAAATATGGGACAATTCTAAACCACAAAACATGTTCCAGACGAAGAAGGCAGGTTTGAAGAGGAGCAAATAGAAATCTCTTGCCCAAAGGGCCCATCTAGAAAACATTTTCTAAAATAACTTAATATATTTGTGATATTAACCACGACGGTGATTGGGACATGAGGGCTGTCTTTATTACCTGAGAACTGCTGAGATCATGTGTCATAGTTGATGAGGCTTTTATTCTGGTCACCTCACTTACCATACCTGGTAAGAATAGAAGCTACAAGAAGGCATATTTCTTTAACTGTTAGAGCTGTGTAATAATTAAATTGTTTATTACTAGAAGCTTCCAGATTTCATGACTCATAGCCATGTGACTCTCCAGTGACCAGATCTTCCAAACTGAGCTTGGGTCATTTTTTTTTTTTCCAAGTAAAAATATGATACCCAGATATAATAGACTATCCAGTAGCTTGTTATTATTTAGTTCATTCAACAAATGTATATATTTGTATATTTACTTTTAGTCTTTTTCTTACATATCTACAGATTATGCTTTGTAGAATAATAATTTGTGAATAATAATCATTTAACCATTTCCCTGCTGTTGTACATTTATGGTGTACAATTTCTTCTTATGACAAATACTGCCACAATAAATAATATAGCATAGAAAGCTTTTTCTGTATATTGGGTTATGGCTTAAGCATAGATCGAGGGGTATAAACTTTTTCATATCCTTGAGCAACATAATAAAATCACATTCCAGAAAGGTTGTATCAATTTACAAACCTATAAAAAATATTAGTGTGTGCATTTCACTGTACCCTTACCAACAGTGAGAGATAGTAATATAGCGAACACTTCAAGTTTGAATAGTTTATGAAGATCCAACCTGCATATCACTATACCAACTTTAGAGTATGTTATAAAACAGGCCCTGATTAGTAGGTTTATCTGCATGAACTTCAAGGTCCTAGCTAATCATCTATGATTACTTTTACAATAGATTTTCATTATGACATAGATTGTTATACTATGATTGGTTTAATAACAAAGCATTTATCTTACTAAAAATATATAGAAAAAAACCTAAATTAGTTCATATGACAAATATTGGTATACTCTCTTGTTTTTTTTGTAAATTTTTTGGAGACTTAAGTGAGCATGCTTACAATGAATTCATTTAAGATATAAATTATTTCCATTGTTTAGTCATATGTGTATGTATGCATTTATCTAACAAATATTAGATATATTAGATTAGATATAGTAACTTGGGCTACCATAACAAAATACCACAAACTGGGTGGCTTAAACAACAGACATGTATTTCTCACAGTTCTGGAGACTTGAAGATGGCTGCCTTCTTATTGTGTCCTCACATAGCAAAGAGAAGTAGAAGGAGAGAGAGAAAAGATGGGGAGGTGGGGGGAGAGAGTGAGAAAGAAAGAGAGAGAGCGAGAGCCTCGATCTTCCTCTTCTTATAAGGCCATAGTCCTACTGGATTATCTCTACTCTTAGGACCTCATTTAGCCTTAGTTACCTCCTAAACACACTCTCTCCAGATAGAGTCACACTGGGGACTAAGGCTTCAACATATAAATTTTGGGGGAACAAATTCAATCCATTGCAATATATATTTCTAATAAAAATGTATTATTGGGGCAATATTTTAACAATACTAAAGTATATATATTTAAAGTTATATATACCATCAAATCGATTTTATTTTCAGTCTCAAATGTTGGTTTCAAGCATCTTTCTGTGACCACTTGTCAAGTCTCTCTTAGGCTATTAAGTGAGATATGATGCTAACTCTCCAAATAGAAAGACATAAACAGCAGCAGAATTCTCTGAGGTGTCAACTTCTGACTTTGTCCCCTTCAGATTAAGGGTCCGAGACTCTGCTATGCTTATTTATTGCTGCAAAACAAATCTTTGTAAAATGTAGTGGTTGAAAACAGGAACAATTATTTCATTATCTGTCGTGGTTTCTGAGGAGTACTTGCCTAGGTGATTTTGGCTTGAGAGTCTTTCATATGGTTGCAATCAGGTGGTAGTTGAAACTAGAACACAAGAGGGAGTGGCTGGAGCTGCTGGGGCTAGCCAGGCATCTGTTTCTCTCTATATGTAGTCTCAGAGCCTCTCCATGGAGTCTTTCTGCATGGGCAGGTTGTGCTTCTTCACAGCATGGTGGTCTCAGGGCAGTCAGTCCATGAGTACATGATGGCTCACTGTTCTAGCACAGTGTCCCAACTCTCAAGGTAGAAACTACATCGCCTTAGTCTCTGAAGATATGCAGTGTCACTTCCTCAACATTCTGTTGGTTACAAGTGAGGCACAAGCCCACCCAGATTCAAGGGAGGGAGAATTAGACACTACCATTTAATGGAAGCACGACAAGATTCTAGAAGAGCCAATGGAATGAGCATTATTGTTGCATCTATCTTTGGAAAATATAATCTGCTACAAGTCCCTTCATAGAGCACCCAGATGTGAGAAAGGAGTGTTTTCCACTAAAGTCTCAGGATAGGCCCAGTCCTGAAATGTTGCAAACAGTTCTGTATACCTTTTAAAATCAGGGTGCTTTGGAGGATGTAAAAGCTCATCCTAGGTGGAGCGATCATAGAAACTAGCCTTATTTTTCCTAGGTAAGAGACCTAAGAGAAGACAAGATCACTATCCCAACACATGCGAAAGACTGTCATGCAGGAAAGGAACAGGCTTGTCCCGGGCCTCTCCAGAAGTGAGGGTAGCATGGAGTTCTTATAGGACCTTGAGTATTTCAGTGAAGAAACCCAGAAGCTTCCTTAGCTGATCATATTTTCTTTTTCTTTTTTTTCAGCTTTTTTGAAGAATAATTGGCGAATAAAATTTTTATATATTCAAGCTGTACAATGTGATGCTTTCACACATGTATACATTGTGAAATGATTACTGCAATGAAGATAATTAACATATCCATTACCCATTCTCTTAGCAAATTTCAAGTGTAGAATACATTTTTAATAACTACAGCCATCAGGCTATATAATAAATCTCTTGACTGATCGCTTATTTTTCTGTTTTAAATATTCTGCATACAATTTCCTTTTTTAAAAAAAATGTTCTGTTGATTAAAAAATACATATATAATCCTGCGCTTTGGGAGGCTGAGGTGAGTGGATTGCCTGAGCCTGTGGGTTCGAGACCCGCCTGGGCAACTTGGTGAGACCACATCTCTGCAATAAACCAAAAAATAACTGGGTGTGGTAGCGCGTGCCTTTAATTCCAGCTACTTGGAAGGCTGAGGCGGAAGGATCGCCGGAGCCCAGCAGGTTGAGGGTGCGGTGGCTGGGAGCGGCCACTGCACTCCAGTGTGGGTGACAGAGTGAGACTCCGACTCAAAACAAACAAACAAACAAAACATATAAAGCAACCCCCCTATTTTTCCAATCATTAAAAAATACATATAAAGCAACCTCTCCTGTTTTTTTCCAACCATTTAGAGTTGATCAGATAAATGAATAGTAGAGTGGCAAAACTGAGTGTAGCAGTGGTTGATCTATTGCAAAAACAAACGAGGCCTGTGCCTCTCAAAAGAGAAATGCCCAGTGAGGGTATGCTGGTGGGTGCTGGAAGATAAATGTGGTGTATCATCACAAGATGTAAAATAAATGTGGTGCATCATCACAAGAAGTAATTTGGAACTTTTTTTTGCAGTAAAACAATCAATATTTATTATAAAGTTGGGTGCAATATTTGCATATATTTTAAATTAGATTCTCTAAGAGAATTCCTCAGATGCCAATAACTAATCAGAAATTAGAAAAAGAAAAGTTTGTATTAACATTATTAAGAGTACAGACTAAAAAGCCAGGCTGTTTGGGTTCAAATTCTGGTTTTGTCACTTACTATTTGTGTAATTGTGGGCAACTTAACCTATTCATGCCTTAGCTTCCTCATCTGTGAAATGGTGATAATAGTAATATCCACCTCATGAGGTGATCGTAAGGACAAAATGAGTTCATTTTAGCATTTAAAGTAGTGTCTGGCATGTGGTAAATACCATGTACATGCTTATTAAATAAAAGTTTGAGAACTCTGAAGGAACCTATTCAAGAAGGTAGTGCATAGGCACTTAGTTTGGGTGATCATGAGCAGAGACTGGAAGTGATACATTTTGTTGAAAGGATTGCTCATAGGGTGGCCACTCCTCCAAAGGAGTTCTAAAAAATTAAGATTTTAAGTGAGGTTCCCCTCTTGTTGGGTAAATTTTGCTGGTCTAGACCAGGGGTTAGCAAACCTCTTCCGAAAAGAGCTGAACAGTAAATATTTTAGAACTTGTGGGCCATCCAGTCTTTATCACAACTATTCAACTCTGTATGGTAGTGGGAGGGTAGCTGTGAGTGATACATACATGAATTAAATGAACTGTTGGGCTGGACTGGGGCCATGGTCTGTAGTTCGCTGACCCTTGCCTAGATCATGCAGGACCTAAGTTAATGAGCTGGAAATAAGGTGGGTTGAAGAGCAACTGGAAGTCAGAAGTCAGATAGGTGGGAACAGTGCCACTATAATGCCACCTCTCTTCCTGGGGTGGGCTCACTGAGACTTTAAGCATGTCCTCTGCAGAGATGACTGAGGTATTTGGAGCAGTGTACCTGCAGAGACACAAAGGGGGGCCGTGTTAGGAACAGGAGTAACAAGTAATTCATGCTCATCACTACGTGTTTCATTATTTCATTGCAACAGCTTTGAAAAGAAAGTTGAGGCTTTTACTTTCCTTCTAACCATCTCCAAACCCCTAGAACAATACTGTCCATTCTGTGGATGCTCAGCGAACCTTTGCTGACTGTCTTTATTTCTTCACCTGCAATAAGCTCTCCCCAGGCCCATATGGAAACATAAAAGTTCATGAGGGACTAATTCAGTGAGACTCTTCCAGGGGAAGTTCAGTCCCCTAGGGAAGTGATTACACACTGATGGAATTTTTTCCACACTGGATGGAAAGATGATCTTTGCCTGTTGGCTGTGTCACAGTAATAAGCAGGAGACTGATTATTTCTAAGACTGCAGCTCTTCTCGGCACTGATAAGAACGGAATGCAGGCTACCATGGAGATTCAGGTCACTAATTAGTCCCAGAAGCCTCTATGCCTTGAATCACTGTTATATTAATTATGCATCAAATTAGAATGTTTGCAAAGGCTTAGTGCCAACTGTACTGCAAGAGCCCAGTGACAGCATGGAGAGATCAAGGAGTGTCACGCCCAGCACACTGCAGGGACCAGCAGACAAACCCACATGGCTGGCCTGAGCGTGCAGTGACCCTGCCTGATCTCTGATCCAGCTGTTTGTAACCTCCTGCCAGAGAGCTCGTTATCGGCACAGAGTGGACAAAAGCAAGGAAGGAAGAATGATGGCTTCCTCTCATGTCCACAATCTAACCTCTATTGCAGTAATATCCAGCTGAGGAAAGACACATAGCAATCATTTGGATGCTTTATTTCCATGGTAACAAAGAAAAGATGCTTCCAGATGTTTGTTAACATGGAGATAACATGTCTGGACTGTTGTCTGACTTTCAACTTTTATCTGAAGTTTTTAGAGTCAGGGAGACATGGCTTTAGCTTTGGATAAACTTTTATGTCTCCTTCTCTTTTTCTTTCACCTCCTTCTCCTTCTTGTGTTCTCCATAAGCATAAAACCAAAATATACTTGATGCTTGGTTGTAAAATAAACAGATGATAAATAGCAGTCACTGTGACTGTTGGGTTATAATTCCATCGAGGACCTAGGTTGAAGTCATAAACCACAAGAAGTGAAGCGTGACCCACAAATAGCCTTCGAGGTGGAATTATAGCCCCATAATTCAGAGTGGACCTTTGAAAAAATAATTCTTAAACCTAACTTTAATTTAGAAAAAAAGTTCTGACAGTGGTGACATCTTCTAATCAGTTCATCTGCAAACAAATAATTCCTTTGTGTTAATCTGGTGATACTTATTAATGTTGATGTGAGCACCAAACTTGGTCTCTAAGAAGGTTACTGTTGAAACCAGGTAGCAGTGCCTCCAGCAGTCAAAGAAGGGGAAACTGGAGTCTAATAGCAAGAATGTTTTCACCACAGATCAAGGTCAATGTGCCTCGAGGTAAGGAGAGACATTCATTATCTTGAGACTCTTGGGAGGTGTTGATTCCTGAAAACGGGGACAGTAGTCTCTTGCCTTGATTTTCACACCACGTCTCTACTCTTTTCACTTTTTGTGATACCAAGTAGTGGCTGAGTTTGAGTTTTGTGGGAACTAATAAAGTGACATAAGCCAGGCTCGGTGGCTCAGCCTGTAATCCCGTGCCTTTGGGAGGCTGAGGTGAGTGGATTGCCTGAGCCCGCGGGTTCGAGATCCACCTGGGCAGCGAGACCTCATCTCTACAATAAATAAAAAAAATCAGCTGGGCGTGGTAGCGCATGCCTGTAATTCCGGCTACTTGGAAGGCTGAGGCGGAAGGATTGCCGGAGCCCAGCAGGTGGAGGCTGCGGTGGCCAGGAGTGGCCACTGCACTCCAGTCTGGGCGACAGAGTGATACTCCAACTAAAATAAATAAATAAATAAATAAATAAAGTGGCATAAATTCCATCCCTTTCTGCATCTTACTACTTCTCTAAATGTCTTTGCTATTTTCCAAACCAGTTCTGTTTGGTCTCATAATTCATTAAAGCCAGTTGATCTCATATAACCCAAGGGTTATGGGAGGCTTTTTCATGATGGTTTCTTTTTATTTTTGAGTTGGAGTCTCACTCTGTCACCCAGACTGGAGTGCAGTGGCCGCTCTAGCCACTGCAGCCTCGACCTGCTGGGCTCCGGTGATCCTTCCGCTCAGCCTTTCAATTACCTGGAATTACAGGCATGCACTACCACACCTGGCTAATTTTTTTGATTTATGATTTATTGTAGAGATGAGGTCTCGCCAAGTTGCCCAGGCAGGTCTTGAACCCGCGGGCTCAGGCAATTCACTCACTTCAGTCTACCAAAACGCGGGATTACAGGCTGAGCCACCAAGCCCGGCCATGATGGTTTCTGGTATGATATAAAAATTTCTCACATATTACAGAGAAAATAAACCAAATCTAAAAATTCTGTAGGAGGTTGATGTTTAAATGGTAGTTTTTTGTGATCATAAATTTAAACCATCAAAATCCTCTAAGATTCTCTGTAGCCTTTGTATTAAATAAAACAACAAATATGCAAGGACTGGCAAGTGGTACGGGCTTAATACATACTTGTACCATAAAATTCAGAAATGCCTAATGTATGCCCTTGTATGTTATTATCTACTTTTCTCAACAAGGCTGAAGACATCAGAAGAATAAGGGTCTTGTTTTGACATTCTATGCCTTTCTGCATGGAGAATGTAGAATATTATTTAAAACAAAATCTATAGCATGAAGAAAAGCAACAGAAAAGAACAATTTAATAATTAATTAATTGACTAATTAATTATTTTTTTGAGTTGGAGTCCTATTCCATCACCCAGGCTGGAGTGCAGTGGCTTGCTCACGACCACCCCAGCATCAACTTGCTGGGCTCAGGCAATCCTTCTGCCTGAGCCTTCCAAGTAGCCAGAACTACAGACACGTGCTACTATGCCCAGCTAATTTTTTGATTTATTGTAAAGATGAGGTCTCGCCAAGTTGCCGGGGTTGGTCTTGAACCCATGGGCTTTGGCAATCTACTCGCCTCAGTCTCTCAAAGTGCTGGGATTACAGGCTGAGCATCAAGTCTGGCCTAAAAGAACAATTTAAAATGAACTACCAGGCTAAAATAGGCAAAGAAAATATGATCATTGTTAATCACATTCTGGGTAAATACAACACATTTATGGCATAAATCCAATGACTGTTGCAGATATTAAATAAAGAGCAGAATTTCAGACACTGCCCAATGCCCTGTGAGTTTACAGCATTTCTCAAACATTTCTATTCTGATAGGTCTTTATCCTCCAGCATTTGAGGATATTGGTTCTACCTTTTTTTGTTTTGTTTATTTTGACATTGTTGGGTAATACTAGGTGTACGTACATTAAGGATTGTTACACTCTCATGATGAATTGACTCTTTTATCATTACCAAATGTCTCTCTTTGTCCCAGATAATATTACTTGTTCTGAAGTCTACCTTGTCTGATATTAATTATAGGCATTATAGATTTCTTATTATTAGTTTTTACATGGTGTTCTTTTTTCATCCTTTTTGTTTTAACTCATCTGTATCTTTATGCATAATGTGGGTTTCCTGTAGATAAAATAGAGGCATGTCTTGCTTTTTAAAATCCAATCTGAAAATCTGATTTTTAAAATTAAAATGTGAAGGATTTTTTGAAAAGATTCACATTTTGTATTAAGATAAACTTGGATAACTAATGGTATAGAATACGAATATCACATGAATATTTAAAGTCTGAAATAGAAATTGAAAAAAAGTACTTCTTTTAGAGAAACTTTAGGACAACTCTCTCAAATGCTGGAGGATAAAGACCTTCTTTCCTCTGGTATTCTGATAGAAATGTTTGAGAAGTGCTGTAAACTCACAGGGCATTGGGCAAAGTGTCTGAAATCCTGCTCTTTATTTAATATTTGCAACAGTCATTGGATTTATGTCATAAATGTGTTTTATTTACCCAGACATCTACACTATTTATTTAAGTTTAGTCACTGAATGAAAAGTTTTTATTCTGTATGAAATGCTGCCCTCAAAACTGTTCATATATTTCTCAGTATGTTTTTGGTTGATGGAGTTTGGATGAAATAGCTGTTTCTCTAAACCTCTACTAAGGCAAAACATAATTAGCAGTCTGCCTTTCCTTCCCAGTTACAAACTGAACTGAGATGAGCACAAACCATTCCTTCCAGTTGACTTCTGAAAGGTGCACTAGGAATAGTTTTGCATTGTGATTTACAGGCTCCAAGTGTTCCCTATCCACCATGGGCTGTCATAGTGCCTAAAGCACCAATCTGAAATAGTAGTGATCTTGACAGGCCAATACTATGAAATACAAGAAGGAAATTATTCCTTAGGCCATTTGTTGTTTATAAACACCTTAATTTAAGCTAGTTGGTCACAATTTTAAAATGTGTCCTTAAACTCTTTAACATTCTTTTCATTAACAGGTGGAATCTAATTCCCCTTCTCTTGACTATAGGCCAGTCATAGTGACTTGTTCTTAATGAACACAATTAGGCTGAACTGACACCATATGACTTTTCAAACTAGAACAGGGAAAGCAACATACTTTTTGCCCCAAGAGCTCTCACTCACTCAGTTGAATGTATATTGGGAGCCATGAGCCAACATGTAAGAAATTCAGTTACTCTGAAGTCATCAACCATGGAAAGACCATGGACATAGAGGAGGATGCATGAGGGCTCCAGCCCTTGACTATATGACAATCCGCTCCCTGCCCCGCCAACCCCAGGCATGTGAGTGAGGATTCCAGTCTTCAAGCAGCCCCAGCAGCTACCAAGTGTAGCAGAGATGAGCCATCCCAGCTGAGCCCACCCAAATTGCAGATTCTTGAGCAAAATCAATGCTGCTGTTTTAAGCCACTGAGTTTTGAGGTGGTTTTTTGGGTGGTAATAGATTAATGAATTACCTCCTATTGTCTAGTAAAATTCTGAGGAAATGGGACATAAGTAATGAAAGTTTTAATTGTAGATAAAAAGAGAAAGGCAAATAAAGCCCAGAAACACAATACATTAAAAAAAAATAAAAATAGGGTTCAGAGATGTGGAAACTGAATTACTTTCACAGATATAGTTTGCAATAAGTATGCATGTGCACAGAACCTTGGAAATTTTAAATTGGAGGAATCTCAGGGATCATAAAATGCAACCCAATTTTTAAAAAAGTGAAGCTCAAGGAGTTAACTCATTTGGGCAGGATTCCAGAGCCGGAACAGAGCTCAAGCTTCCAAATTTCTACTAACTGCTGTATCTCTTTCTCAAGGCATGTATAATAAACCTCACCAATTTAGCAAAACAAAACAAAACAAAAAACAAGGGCAAAATGAACAAATCAGCGATAGCAGCAATAACAGCAGCAACAACAAAGTGCCACATAATCTACCTTGCTGTTTCTAAAAATAGTTTTCCTTGCTGCACCTGTACCTGTCTACTGTTTACTTGAGAAACAAGTATGCTTTCCTCCAGGTCCTTGACATGAAAAGGCTTGAGAATCCACCGGAGAATTTGCAGTTCTGGTTCTTCAGGCAAGGAAGTTAATGAGTCTCAGACAGCCTCATGTTATTTCACCACAGACAAAAGTACATTTGTGGTGTACTTACCATGTGCTAGCAACCATGCTAAGTACTTTATGTACTGTATCTCATTTTGTGCTGTTTTTAATTTTTTTATAAATCAAGGTGATTGAGATATCATTTACATATACTAAAAAGCACCCACATTAAATATGTAGTTTAAGTTTTGACAAATGTATAAACCTATGTGACCACTACCATAATCATGATATAAAATTTTTTCATTCTTCTTACCCCCCTCCAGATTTCCTTATGCTGCTTTGCAGATAATCCCTCTCCCAGGCAACCCCTGATATTCTTTCTATCACTGTAGATTTTATGCCTGTTCTAGAATTTTGTATAAGTAGAATCACACATTAGGGAGCCTTTTGTGTCAGCATATTTTTCAGATTCATCCATATGATTGTGTGTGCCAGTAGCTTGCAACTTTTTACTGTTTAGTTGTATTCCATTGCATAGACATATCAACATTTGTTTATCCATTCTCCAATTGATGGATATTTGAGTTGTTTTAAGTTTGGGGCTATTATGAATAAAGCTTCTGTGAACATTCTCATATAAGTCTCTATGTGAACATATGCTTTTATTTCTGTTAGGTCAATAACTAAGAGTGGGTCATATGGTAAGTGTATGCTTAAACTTTATAAGAAACTGCCAAACTGCTTTCCAACGTGGTTGAATTATAGTTTACATTTTTATCAGCAATGTGTGAGAGTTCTTGTTACTCTATAGATTTGTTATTCTAGTGGATATGTAGTGGTATCTCATTGAAGTATTAATTCGCATTTTTCTGATGCCTAATGGTGATGAATACATTTTTGTGTTTTTTAAAATGTATATTCCTTTTTTGGTGATGTTTCAAGTACATTCCTTACTTAAAGATTGGGTTGTCCATGGGGGGTGGAGGGGGATGGGATTAACAGTCGCAAATATCTGTCTGGGGATGGGAAAATACCTCTTATCAACAGGGTGCCTGAATGAAACGTAATTGTACACCTAACCCTTAACTGTACCCCACAAAACCATAATAAAAAATATTGATTAATTAAAAAAAAAAAGATTGGGTTGTTGTTTTCCCCGTATTATTGGGTTCTAGATGCTCTTTATACAAGGTCCGACAATTATGTTCACAAACTCGCTACCATATGCTTACATTGACATCACTGTACAAAAAAACTCAATATGGTTTCATAACCTTGGTATAGCAAAATCTCACAGCTGTGTTTGTGTTGACATGTGGTGATGTCTTGCTGAGTAGCACTCATTATTATTGTTGCATGTTTTTGTGTGTTGTCATGAGAATATTGGAGCTTGAATTAGAGCAACAACAGACGCTAAATTTCTTTATTATTATTATGTTTTGAGTTGGAGTCTCACTCTGTTGCCCAGGCTGGAGTGCTGTGCATACTCATGGCCACCCAAGTGTCAACCTGCTGGGCTCCGGTGATCCTTCCACCTCAGCCTTCCAAGTAGCCGGAACTACAGGCGCATGCTACCATCCCCAGCTAATTTTTTTATTTATTGTAGAGATGAGGTCTTGCCAAGTTGCCTGGGCTGATCTTGAACCTGCAAGTTCAGGCAATCCACTTGCCTCAACCTCCCAAAGTGCTAGGATTGCAGGCTGAGTCACCAAGCCTGGCCAAATTTCTTGTTAAACTTGGCAAAAGTGGAAGTGAAATCAAAGACTTGTCAGTCCAAGTTTATGAGGATAATGACATGAAGAAAATAGCAGTGCACAAATGGATTAAATGTTTTTCTGAAGGGAGAGAAAGTGTCATTGATAAAGTGAGGCCAGGATGGCTAGTAATGAGCAGAACTGACAAAAACACAGCAAATATTTGTTGAATTGTGTGTCAAAGTCATTGACTGACTGTGAGAAGCATAGCAGACCAAATAAACATCAGTAGAGAAACAGTTAGGAAAATCTTAACTGAAAATCTTGTCATGAGAAAGGTGTGTGCAAAAATGGTCCCAGAGGAGCCTCATGACAATGCACCAGTTCACACAGCACTGTTTGTGGGGGAGTTCTTAACCAGTAAACAAATAACTGTATTGGAACACACTCCCTACTCACCTGATCTGGTCCCCAATGACTTTTTTCTTTACCTGAAGATAAAGGAAATATTGAAAGGAAGACGTTTTGATGACATTCAGGACATCAAGAGTAATATGATGACACCTCTGATAGCCATTCCAGAAAAAGAGTTCCACAATTGCTTTGATGGGTTGACTAGGTGCTGGCATTGGTATATAGCTTCCCAAAGGGAGTACTTTAAAGGTGATCTAGTGATATTCAGCAATGAGGTATGCAGCACTTTTTCTAGGATGAGCTCACAAATTTAATTGTCAGACCTTGTACATTCTAGATACAAGTCCTTTTATATATATTTTTTTTTCAATTGTAGATGCATGTATTCTAAAAGTCTGTTGCTTGCTACTTTACTTTCTTAACAGCATCTTTCAAAGAGCAGGAGTTTTTAATTTTGATGAAGTGTAATTGGTTTTGTGGCTTTTATGGATCATGCTTCTGATGTTCTGTTACTTCAAAGTTTTAATGTTGGGCTGTTGAGAAAGAAAAAGAGCCAATATAAAAAGATAATCCAAGACATTACCAAGAGAGCATTAGTTGCCAATTCCACGGTGTATGTCACCAGGTGAACTTTAAGACCACATGTCTAGAATCTACCCCCAGAAATTCTGATTTAGATTGATCTAGGGTGAAGTCTAATTGCTGATAGTTTTTAAAGTCTCCCTTGATGATTCTAATGAGCAGCCGAGGGTGAGAATCACTGACAAAGAGGTAGAATGTGTGAAAATATGTAAAATTTATTTCAGAATACATTAAGCTTTAATATGGGATATTTTGTAACTAAAAAAAAAATCACATGTCAAAATATACAATTGGACTCCAGTCTGGGTGACAGAGTGAGACTCCAACTTAAAAAAAAAAAAAGCCGGGCTCGGTGGCTCAGCCTGTAATCCCACGCCTTTGGGAGGCTGAGGTGAGTGGATTGCCTGAGCCCTCAGGTTTGAGACCCACCTGGGCAACTTGGTGAGACCTCATTTCTACAATAAATCACAAATTAGCCGGGCATGGTAGCGCACGCCTGTAGTTCCAGCTACTTGGAAGGCTGAGGCGGAAAGATTGCCGGAGCCCAGCAGGTCGAGGCTGCGGTGGCCGGGAGCGGCCACTGCACTCCAGTCTGGGCGACAGAGACTCCAACTCAAAAAAAAAAAAAAAAAAAAAAAAAATATATATATATATATATATATATATACACACACACACACACACACATACACACAACTGAAATTTGGCATGCTACAATCATTTATAGTCACATTTTTTGAGACAACAGAGGTGGATAAGCAACAAATGGTTACTACTTCTGAATTCCAAACATCACAGCACCACAGTGTGTTTTATGTAAATATAGAGACGCAAGGAAAAGTCTCTAATAAGACAAAGGAAATAGTAGTCAGATGATTTTGTAATCATTTTAAAATCCCAAAGGAGAAGAGGGATAAAAATGGCAGGAAAAATACTAAGAAATAATGGCTGAAAATTCCACAAATTTGATTTTTAAAAAATTAATCTGTATAGCCATAAAGCTCAATAAACTCTAAGTAGGATAAATATTAAAATACCTGCACACATCATAGTAAAATTACTGAAACTGAACATAAATAGAAAATCTTAAAAGCAGCAAAAGGAAACCAACTCATTTCAAACTGGGAACAACAATGCAATTAACGCCTGATTTAGTGTCTGAAACAACGGAGGCCAGAAGGCAGTAGAATGACATATTCAAAGTTATGAAAAAAATTGTCAATCACAAATTCCATAGCAAAATTATTCTTCAAAAATTAAGGTGAAGTAAAGAAATTCCAGGATAAACAAAGACTAGAAGAAATCATTGCTAGCAGAACTGCCTTCCAAGAAATACTACAGAAAATGAAAGGAAATGACACAATAAGATAAATCTACAGGGAGAAATTAAGAACACCAGAAATGGTAACTATGTGGGTAAATATAAAAGACTGTGCAAATATATATTTTCTCTTAGCATAATTTTTAAAAACCATCATATTGTATAAAGCAGTAAACAAAACATTATATAGTTGGTTTCGTACTGTTATATAACTATGATATATAGGACAATAATAGCACAAAAGAAAGTGGAGAAAATTAACTTATGTAGGAGCATAGGAGTTAGATTTTACAGAAATTAATTAAGTATTAACATGAATCAAACTGATAAATTAAGAGTACATCTCAATACTTACAGCAAAAACTTAGAAAATAACTAAAAAAATTAACAGAATAATTAAAGTGATACACCAAAAAATTTGTTTAATCTAAGGACAGCAGTAAAGGAGGAACAAAAGAACTAAAAGAACATGAACTATATTGAAAACAAACAGCAAAATGACAAACATAAATCTAACCATATCAATCATCACATTAATAGTCCATTAGATTGACTAAACACTCAAATGAAACATAAATATCGTGAGATGGGATACAAAAGAAAAATTCAACTATGTGCTGACTACAAACGATACACTTTAAATTCAAAGATATGAGATTGAAAGTAATAGAATGGAAACTATATACAGGGTGCCAAAAAATGTATACACATTTTAAGAGATGTTATCTATGTATTACTTTTTGAAGTTGAGTTAAATTATGGTTGCAATGTGCAGTATGACATTCACTCAACGGTACTTCCACCATATTCTTTGACTGTCCTGCCTGTCCCATAGTGATGCTAGCATTCATTTGACTAATGTCATTTTTTTGAGAGAACATCACACTTAAAATATGTATACATTTTTGGCACCCCTGTATTGTACAAACAATAATAAGACAGCTGGAGTGGATACATTAAAGTCAAACAAAATAAACTTTTAGAAAATAAATATTACTAGAGATACAAGGCAGATTTTATAATTATAAAAGGGTCAGTACATCAGAAAGATATAATGATCGCATCGACACCATGTCCTTACCAACTGAGCTAACCAGCCACTATATAAATATGATTTTTAAATATATGCACCTAACAACAAAAATCTAAACTACAGAGAGCAAAAATTGAGAGCACTGAAAAGCAATATGGACTATTTAATAATTATAGTTCAAAATTTTAAGACCCTTGATATTGATAGAACAAGTAGACAAAATATTGGTAAAGATATAGAAACCCGAAAAAAATCATTAATCAACATGTTCTAACTGACATGTATAGAATACTTCACTCAATAGCAGCAAAATATTTTCTTTCAAGTACATTTGGAACATATTCCAGAATAGATCATATAATAGGACTTAAAACAAGTTTTCGTAAACATAAAAGACTTGAAGTCATTTTTAAGTATTTTGTTTACTATTGTATTAATTTAATATTCTATTAATATTGTATTAATTTAATATTATATTGATATTTAATGTTTTATTAATTTAATTTAAAATTTAAAGAACAAAGTACATTCTTCAATTGCAATAGAATTAAACTAAAAATCAATAACAAAAATTTGAAAAAGCCTCGTAATATCTGAAAATTAAATAACTCACTTTTACAAAGCCCACAAAGAAGGAATCACAAGGAAAATTAAAAAATATTTTGTCCTGAATGAAAATTAAAAGACAACATATAAAAATGTATGAGATACAGCTAAAAAATAGTACTTAGAGGGAAAGTTATAGTTTTAAACATGCATTTTATTTATTCTTTTTTTATTATAAAGATGTGGGGTACAATTCAGGGTTAGGTATACAAACACTGATTATGCAGGTACCCTTGTTGATGAGATGTGCCCCTTCCTCCCCTAGCATTTTCCCTCAACTGCCAATCCCACCGTCCCTCCCCTGGCAGTTTTCCACTACTGCCAATCCCTTTCTTATATTTTTATAAGAAAGTCCACTTCTGAGTGAGAACATATGGTACTCTGTTCTTTGTTTCTGTGATAGATCACTGAGTAAGAACGACTCTAAATCCATCCAAGTTACTGTGAAGCCCATATATTTGTTCTTCTTTATGGCTGCATACTATTCCATTGTGTATATATACCACATTTTTTTTTATCCAATCCAGCTTCGATGGGCAGCATGGTTGGTTCCATGTTTTTGCTATTGTAAATAGAGCTGCAACAAACATACGTGTGCAGGTATCTTTTTTGTAGAATACTTTGAGTTCCTCTGGGTATATTCCCAACAGGGGAATTTCTGGGTCATGTGGAAGGTCAATTTCTAGTTCTTTCAGAAATTGCCACACGGTCTTCCAAAGAGGTTGCACTAGTTCGTATTCCCACCAGCAGTGTAGAAGCGTTCCTTTTTCTATGCATCCTTGCCAGTATCTGTTGTTGTTTGTTTTATTAATGATGGCCATTCTTACTGGAGCTAGGTGGTATCTCAATGTGGTTTTGATTTGCATTTCTCTGATGATGAGTGAGGCTGAGCACTTTTTCATGTGTCTGTTGGCTGCCTGTATAGCTTCTTTTGAGGAGTGTCTATTCATGTCTTTTGCCCACTTTTTAATGGGCCTGTTTGTTTTTTTCCTTTTGGCGTGTTTGAGTTCCTTGTAGATCCTAGATGTTAGACCTTTGTCAGATATATAGTTGGCAAACATTTTTTCCCATTCTGGGCTGTCTACCTGCTCTCTTGATGGTTTCTTTTGCTTGGCAGAAGCTCGTTGGTTTGATCAAGTCCCATCTGTCTATCTTATTTTTTATGGTGTGGGCACTTAGGGTTCTGAATAGGAATTGGTTGCCAGTTCCAATTTCCATAAGGGTTTCTCCTACATTTTCTAAGATTCTTATAGTTTGAGGTGTTATGTTTAGGACTTTGATCCATTTAGTGTTACTTTTTGTGTATGGTGATAGGTAGGGATGCTGTTTCAATCTTCTGCATGTGATTAGCCAGTTTTCCCAGCACCATTTACTGAATAGGCTCTCTTCTCCCCAGTGGTTGTTTTTGGAGGCTTTGTCAAAGATGAGTTGGTTGAGACATTGAGGCTTTGGTTCCGGAATCTCTATCCTGTTTCATTGGTCTATATGCCTGTTCTTATACCAATACCAGGCTTAAACATGCATTTTAAAAGTTGTATTCACTGTTTAGAAAATTCATTGTTATAAATTAGAAAAAATTCTATTGCATGAATAAATCCTAGACTTTAAGTATTTTATACACATGATTTCATTTAGTATCACAAAAATTCTATAAAGTAGTCTTAAAAAATAAGGCTTAGAAAGTTTATAACTTATCTATATTAAAATGTCAAATATATGGCAGAGCTAGATTCAAACCCTGGTGTCTTGGAAGGCAAAGCCAGTGCTCTTAACTTTTGCTCTGATCACCTTTCCAGATCCGATTTTGTCTTAATCCCCAAACCTCTACATTTTACATTTCTTCTACAACCATGAAGACTAACATGAGAAATCATTATCTTTCACTTTGCAGACCTCTGATACAGTTTTGCAAATCTCTGTGAGTTCTTACCTTGCCAATTCTCATTCAATATACCTTGCTTAGGCTTACTTTGGGCTACTATACAGTGGGTTGTAAGCTTACTTTGGGCTACTATACAGTGGGTTGTAAGCAAGTGTTAATGGAGAAAGAAAGAGTTACTTGACTATATTGAATAGAGACCCTGCCCCCCCCATTCTTCTTTTGGGGTTTTAAATTCCTGAGAGACAAGGCACAAGAGAAGCTGCATCCAATACATGTTCCTTATTGAGACACAGAGGGTCTTCTTTCTTCTATTTCTCCTGTGCCGGATGGCCTAAAACAAAGATCTCTGAATAGCTCTTCTCTCCAGCCACCTGGGCCCCTGATTTTTCTTTTTTATTTCTTTTGAAAATAGTTACTTTTCTAAGCGTGATTGTTCCTGAAATAGACACCTAGGAGGAGGCAGTGGAATTGGGTGATATCACATCCCCAAGTGCTATCTCTTAGTTCTCTTAGTCAGTTGCGCCATATTGTTCTTCCACTGTCTCGGTTCTCTGTTCCTGGTTATACCCAAGGCTGGACTATTTTGCATTTCTATGGCTTATCTCTGCCTCAGCATATTTAGTTCCTCCCTTCTCTCACCTTTGAGTATCTGTCCCTGATCATCTTTCTTTGACACAATTGACCTCCAAAGTTCTCTTAGGTTATTTAAGGGCTGAGCCAAAATGCAAAGGGAGTTAGTTGGGTGAAATTCCAGATAGGATGGGGCGAAAGAGAGGAATGTGGAGATGGGCAGGGGAGGAAGCTGCTTCCCTGCAGATAGTTCACTTATCAAGCCCAGCTCCAGAGCCCTGGGCAGTTACCCTAGTACTGTTGCTATCTCTGGACGGAAAGGCGAGGGTTGTTTGCATACGTGATGCCCTGCCTGTGCCCACTGAAATTGCCTTCATTGGTTTTGTCTGGGTTGCTCTTACCTGAAGAGATTAGTGGATACCCCATAAACTTCTGCTGAATTGAGTTGTTTGTTATTGAGAACTGAGGAGCCTGACACTTTCTGTCAGGGCACTATGATTGGCCAGTTTTCTGAGCAGTCTGAAAACTACTGTGACTAGTTGTCAATAATAATAATGTTAACAACATTTTTATCTAAATGAAAATAGCATGGCAGAAATAATGAGGAATAGAAAGAGTAAGAGAAGAAAAGGGTTAATAAGAACAAGGCAACAGACAACAGTTATGGAGAGGAAAAGGGGAGATCGTTAAAAGGGACAATTACAGCAATGCGCAGCAGAATAAAATTCTTGGGATGAGGCATGTCAGCAACAGAGTAAATAAAATGAAGGTGGAATCCAAGGGGACAATAAGTCATCGCTGTGCTCTGCGTCAACATCCTCGGAATGCCAGTTGTCTCTATGTATATCTGCAATGTTGGAAAAATTCTGTAACATCTTTAGCTAAGTGCTTCAAAGGCATAATATGGGACACTAACACAAGTACCGCTTTTCCTTGCAAAAAATAACGTTGCCAAAAATATTCCAGGCACATGAACAATTAGCGCAATGCCACTTGACCAACCAGAATGATCTGAATGCCGGAGTTTGACTGTGGAGAGTTTAACAGTACTTAGCTTCCAGTTAGCCTTATTGGGCTTTTGGAGGAACTTTGACTTGTAGAATCACCAGGATGGAGCGTGAAGGGAGAGTGGACAGAAGCATGCAAGGATGAAGCCATCACATTGGTTCCCACCACCTGCTTCCCCTCAGGCCTTCTGCAAATTGTGCTCCTCCCTGCAGTCTAACCTGAGAGTTGGGATAAGAACAGAATGTTTCTGAGCAGGTTTTGGGTGGCATATCCCCATATTTCCCCAACTGCTCCAACAGGTTAGTTTGCTCGCTGAAGGCTTTTGCAACCTGAGCCATGAAAAGAAAAACAAAACACAATACTGTGGTGGGATAGACAGAGCTTGAATCTCAGCTCCCCTAGGTACTGATGGAGCCAATGTGAAGCCTCACAGTTTTTCAGTCCTGAGTTTCCTCATTTATATAAAATGGGGTTAATAAATAATTCCACCTATCTCCCAAATAAGATAAGAGAAATCAATCTAACAATGTGCAGAAGTGCTGAAGGACATGTCTCCCTGAACTCTCTGAGTTATGGAGAGTCTGGGGCCCTGGCAAGGCTTGCAGCCTCTTCTTTCTCCCGTCTGTCCCAGTGCCATGGTGATTAGCACCCACCCTGGGCCCTGGGACCACCTGGCTCTGCAGGAACAAACCTCACTAAATAGTCTTGACGAGTTTCTATTTTTACTCCTCCCCAGATCCTTCTTCTCCAGGGCAACCACACACACAATGCCATTTTGCAATTTATTTTCATTTTGTAAAAGAGAGCCTTCCCTCTTCTTCCTGGCTTGGCTTCTTTGGCCTGGCCCTATTAGTCTTGGATGGCCCTGGGCTGTTTTGGGCTCAGAGCTGGCATGACCTTGTTATGCCAGCTGGGGAAGGACAACACACCTGTGGGTGTGCTAGGCTGGGTCTGGGAGGTGGCTGGGCAAGGGTCCTAATTACTTGATGGTGACACAGGCTTGCCAGCATGACTTCATCCATTTACTTTCTCCAGGCACTCCAGGCTCAGCAGAGAAGCTCTGGGTGTTTGTGCAGCTGCCCAGCCCCTGTGGGAACAGCCTCTGTTACCTGCAGATCATCCCTTCTGGCCTCCAGGTGGACATCTGTACTCAGACTCGGGCCACTGTCCCATATCCGGCTTCCAGAACATTCATGCTGCTGTCTTTCCTTCTCAATGTTTGGAAAAGGAGTTGTTTTAAACAAGAAAACTGAAAAACAGATGGGTTGTGGTTTCCAGACTTCACGTCTCCAAGAACACGATAGAAACCAGGAGTCAACCCATCTGACTCTTTGGGACATGATGCTACATTTCTTAAATTGGCAAAGTCCTCACTGAAGATGGAAGTGCTGAAGTTGCCAGCTGGGGAAGAGCCACAGCTTCCCGCCAGAAACGTGCCTCCCTCCTGTCGCTATTGTCACTTCAGCAGGAGGACTTAAGGCAGAGGCTGACTAAGCCTCATGTGCTGTCTCCTGCACAGAAGATGCTGACCCACTGTCTGGATTGTGCTCTTGGGCTTGTTTTTCCAGGGGTGGTGACAGGAGGTGCTGAGTCAGCAATGGTCTCTACTCCAGTCTCCCTTGGAGTCCAGGCACTGCTTTAGAATCAAGGGTTCAGTAGTCTGGAACTTAGGAACATGTTTCTCTCTGTGTAAAATGACCTTCCTAAGGGCTGAACCTACATTCCAAACCCTATCACCTCCCTCAGTGGAAAAGGATGAAATGTTCTCAGTGGGCTGGTCAGCTAAACGTGATATAGAGTAACATGCCGACATAGAACTTTAGACAGAACCCAAGAGACCAAACTCTGCTTCCTCATCACATCCAAACAAGAGATCTGGGTAGAAAGTAAGTCTTGTGACCACAAGCAAAAATATTTGGAGAAAACATAATGAACATTAGTCACGGACATTTTCAACATAAGGAGAACTTCTCATAGTAGCTTAGGATTTTCAGGGGCCCACTCATCTGGAATCATTTTGAAGTGCACTCTCTATGTGGATGTACAAAGTCTGCAGGAGAGCATGTTCTGGGACATGGGCCTCTAGCACAGTATCCCCCAAAGTGTGTTCCATGGACCACTTGACTTGGAAATCATTTTTAAAAGAAAACTTTCCAAGGTCACATAAGATTGAAAAATACCACATTCTCTGTTTGCAGATTTACAATATACATTGAAGACTCAGAACATATGCTTATGAAAAAACTTTTAACTCAGTTTAATCCTGTGTTTCCCAAACCTATTTGATGATGGAATGCTAATTTTGCAAAATATCCATGGAGCACATTTTGGCAAAAGCTGCTTTAATGGGAAATGTTACAGGATGTCTCCAACTTACAATATCTTCTCTTCAAGCTGGGAAGGTAATACTTTTCAGGGTTCATGATCTCGGTTCATTTGAATAGATGAGCAATTCACATGCTCAGGACTAGGTTTGCAGGTCTTTCTCGCATACTAGAAATTTGGTGTCACAGAGAAACCTTAAGAAGGATTGATGCAGGGGAGAGAATCACTGCCTTTAAAAATTAACTTCCTCTTGTTGATAGTGAAAACTTTAGGGCTACAAAAATAATTTAATTGTATTCTGAAATTAGAAGGTTAATCTCACTGAACAGTTTTTCATCAGGATCTGTTGCTCTGAAATGACCACTTAGGAAGTCTAGATGGAGATGTGATTTTAAAGATCTGAGAGTCAAAGACCTTGTCTTCAATTATTCCCCACAGTACACAGCTTGGGCATTCACTAGGCACTCAGTTCTGTATTTTCTGAATGAAATCCAGAGGGCTTAGTTTTACATACAGTCTTGGAATATAGTGAGTGTGTAGTCCTTAGTCCGGGTCATTCCTGATTTCTTTTTCACATTCTGGGCTTTCTGTGCAAAAATTTATGACATGAGGTTTGGAAATGCTTAGTCAAAGCCCTGACTCCTCTGCGGGTCCCTCTAGGCGCCTCAGCCCTGGACTTATAAAGGTTTCCTACTCAACTCTTCACACATTTTCTTGCAGACACTGTTCCTGCTAACACAAGTCTCAGCATTCTTGCTATTCTTTTGATAATCTATCATGTGACCACTTTCAACTCGATTGTTCTGTGTTTTTTCTTCTGGCTAAATTTTGCTGTGTCATAGTCATGTATAGCTCAGGCTGGACCGGAGACCTGCTTCAAAACCATGATGAAATGTTCTGTTTCCTAGTAGTCACACTTGAAATGGTTTCCAGTTTAGCCTTAGAATTGGCTAAATCTGTTCCAAGGTAAGAAATGTAGGCTAACCCCTTTTTTATCTCCCCCAACCCACTAACCTATTTAATGTCTGCTATAGATTTATTTTCAAAGGAGAACCAGGTGAAGGGGGAACACAGAAGACTGTGTTGAGTTCTACAGTTGTTTAAGTTTCTCCGTCTTGATACATTTACCAAGTAAGAAAACATTCTCCTGGAGCTATCTCTGCTGACCCTTCTGGGACACCTCTGGGGTTTGTCAGCAAATCAGTGGTGCCTGAGGTCAGAGGCATTCTAGCTTCAAAGGAAAAGTGTTCTGCGTTGGTGCATTCATTTGTGCTTTTGTTACTTCTGATGGATTCTTATATATGGAAAGAGACAGAAGGTACCCAGCCATTACTCCCCCAAGTAACCCCCACACACGCTTGTGATTACAGCATAATTGCTGGTGGACTCTCAGGAATGTGTGCTTGACTGGGGCTGTTTCATTACAGCCTCTTCCTTGAGGGCAGTTACCACTGGATGGTACAGTATTACGTGATTTCAAGGAACCCAGTAGAAACATTTGATTGAATCTGTGCTTACATGATGTTAAAAAGTGAAAGTTTAGCTCCATTAATTCTTTTGTCTATATAGTGTCAATTGGTTGATTTTCCCCCCTGACATGTCTAGCTGATTCATGCAGTGGAGACCAAATACTAATGTGAAGGGATTAATATGTATGTGAGAATTGTCCCTTCATTTACTTCTTGGATGAAACTTTTATAAAATGACATTCTTCCAGCGTGCAGAAATGTCTCTAGGCATTACTTTCCAAGGGCTAAGCTGGGATGGGCTTAGGTGGTGCTTAAAATCAATCACCCAAAAGGAACTAGGCAGAAACCACAAAATAATTTGCAAGGCACATAGAAAAATAGTTGTTTCAAATGTGCCCTCAGCACTCACACACATTTACATGACTTGAGGAACTTTGCTTCTTCCATGATGAACTCCATATGTCTTTTCTTTTTTGCATGGGCCACTTTGTTCCCTGGACCCTTCCTCTCTTCGTTTGCCCTGTCTTCCACTGCAGATCACTCATGTGCACCAACTATCTGGATGGCACCTGAAGAAACAAGCAGAAATATACCCAGAAATAACATAGCAATGGTGAACAGGGAAGTGAGCTGCTTAGCAGTGCCAGGGGGATTTCTTAAAGTCTGAAGCCTGTGATGGATATATGTCTCTAAAATTACTAATTTAGAAACAAACAGGAAATGTAACCCTGAGGTTTGCACCTTCTTGTTAAAATCCTGTTCTCCTGTCTGATACTTCCAACTTCAACACTGCCATGGGCAAGAAGAGTGGGAGCAAGATTGTAAAATAATTGTGTAATCAAACACCTGGCTTTCATAACAATATCTGGCCCTGGATTTATGTAAGACCGTAGGCAGCACTTTTAACCTGGGAGGTATCAACTTGGAAGGCAATTAAAATAGGTGTTAGCTGGGGCCACCTGGAAATGAGTTCTGACTCACTTTTTGGTGGCGGTCATTGTAGTTGAGAAGTGTTTTACAACGTTGCTTAACTGGATATGAAAGCTGGCTGTGGGATTTGACACTGAAGAAGTGGTTCTGGATACACACAAGTTAAAATAGAAACTACCTTAAAAAAATTAATGCTTACTATGTGTCAAACATATAGTATGATGTCATTAAAAAGAAAAAATCATGTGGAAGTTACATTATTATAATCTTTATTTAACTGCAAGGAACCTGAGGCTACAAAGTTGCAGAGTCACCACTTGACCCCAGGCCAAGTCTGACCCAAAGTCTAGTTGTGGAAGCCTTCTGCTAAACTGTGTTCTGAATCTTAGGGCTGTGAAGGGGCATCCCAGGATCTTTGCTCTGAATTTTGATAGAAAAAAAGCCATGGGATCAGGCACTGCATTGTTGGACTCGGGTCCCAATTCTATTTGCTGAGGTGAAGCCTGGGTGAACTACGGTGATTGATTCTGATGAGGCTCTAGAGGGTTGTGGAGATTGAATGAAAAATGTCTACAAAGTGCCTGACAAATACTAAGTGCCCATAAAATAATGGTTATTATATGGATTTTTTTCCATTTATGAAACTTGTAGGTAACTGGGGATTTTCTATCTACTTTACAATGTACATCTCTACTCCCCACCCCACCCCTTCACTCTATCCCAAATCATTTGTGCTCAAGGTAGAAATTAGCTTTCATGTTATTTAGGGCTCAGTTTACTTAGTTCATTTTTCCAGTGAGAGTAATTTTTTTACATATGAACAAAATAACTTCTACTAGGGCAATTCCCTTCTATGTATATGTGGGAGTGATACTGTGTATTCATGGTCAATCATGGTTATGATTATAGTGAGAATGATAACTTCCACTTATTTAGTATGTGCTAAGCCCTTTAAATGCACTTTCAATTAACGCTAAAATAATCCTATAAGTATTATTTTGCCAATTTTACAGATTTAGCAACATCATCCACTTTCTCTAAGCAGTCAATGGCTGGCTCTTCCAGGTCACAGATTACTGAAGCATATCCCATATCTGCGGGCAACATGATACCTTCCCCTCTTTTGTAGAGAGCAGGGTATTTTCTGCCACAGCTCCCAAGCGTAGTATCTGCCGGCCACAGGAGGTTTCCTAACCTCTCAGTTATCATCAAGTTCTGTCAGTCTTGGTATCTGGGTGTTCTTAGGCTCTTTTCCCTCTGTGTTCTCTATAAAACAGTTCCTGGAATATCCCTGCCCACTGGGACAGCTTGTCTAGGAACTCTCATACTCAAAAGCATGTCTGTAAAGAAGAGACAGGGAAAGCCATCAGATACCATGGCACATATCCTTAGGGCCAGTTTTACTCCAAGGTTGGGTTAGTAAAACTTAAATAATTTTGACCAGTAATTTAAAATTCCAAAGCATTTTTTATAGCAAAAAAAAAAAAAAAAAAAAAAAAATATATATATATATATATATATATATAAAATGGCAAAATGAAACACACATACACAGAGTGCCCAAAAGATGTATACACATTTTAAAAAAGGAAAAAACTATATTCAATTGTAATACTGCTCTACCCATCACATGGTGATACTAGCATTCATTTGATTAATGCCATCTTTTGAGCAAATGTCATACTACACATTGCTACCACAATTCAATTCAACATAGAAAAGTAATACATAGATAATATCGCTTAAATTGTGTATACATTTTTTTGGCACCACCAATGTGTGTGTATATATATGTGTGTGTGCGCATGTGTGTGTTTGTGTGTGTGTGTGTGTGTGTGTGTGTGTGTGTGTGTGTGTGTGTAGTTGTTGTTGTTTCAATAATACAATTTAGGAACAGGAGGTATCTCCAGACACCAAGGATACACATGTGCTTACAAGCCTCTAGCAGGTCCTTTGGTGGAAAACCCTGAGAAGTTCTTGACTATGACATTTATTACAACATGCTTATAGTAGCTGCATGAGGTTTAGAGTAAAGAATAAAGAGTAGTATCTCTAAGTCCTGTCTGATAGCACGTGCCATTGTCATTGATGGCTTATGTATCACAGTGAAAGCTCAAACCAAGGCTATTCTATGGGCATCTGTATTCATTTGCTACGGCTGTCATGACAAAATGCCACAGACTGGACTGGGTGGCCTAAGCAACAGAAATTGGTTTCCTCACAGTTCTGGAGACTAGAAGTCCAAGATCAGGGTACCAGCAGGGTTTGTTTCCTTTGAGGTGTACCTTTGGTTTACAGATGATCATTTTCTTACTGTATCCTCACAGGGTATTCCCTCTATGCACATGTATCCCTTGTGTTTCTCTGTGTCTCCAAATTTCCTCTTTATATAAGGACGCCAGTCATATTGGACTAGGGCCTAACCTAAAGGCCCCATTTTGACTTAATTACCTTTTTAAAGGTCTTATCTCCAAATATGGTCACATTATAGAATACAGGGATGAGGAAATCAACATATGAATTTTAGAGAACACAATGCAGTCATTAACAGCATCTAAGACAGCTTCACCAATGAGGTGATCCTTCATTTGGAATAATAGAAACTCACTGGTCACACAGAAGAGTGAGGGTGAGGTTGGGGAGGAGACAACAAGCACAGTATAGGCATGAGGCACAAGACTACATCAAGTATGGCAGGAAGCTTGAAAGTCTACATGTTTTTGGGGCCTGTTAGGATGGAGAGGCAAAAGTGGCAAGGGGTGAAACTAGAGCCACAACTTGGATCAAACCAGGCAGGGCACTGAGCACCATACTGGGAACCAAGTGTGTCCTGTGAGAGAGGTATGAAAGGCCTTGGAGAAGACAAGCATCAGACCTGCATCTTAGAAAGATGATCCTGGAGCTCTGGTGGAACAAATATTGAAGAGTGCAAGGCTGAGGACTAGGAGACCCGCTGGAGAATTGATAGGAGCCAGAAAAGTGATTAGGCTCAGTAGTTTAATTAAAACTATTCTCCTTGAAGTACAGAATAGAACTCCTTTAAGGTAGTTCCCTTCCATGGTAGCTGATGCCTGCTTCCTTCATTCATAAAGAGAATAATCCTGGCTAATGTGTCTTGCAAATTTAGTGTGTACCAGGTAATGGTCCAAGTCCTTTACCTATATGACTTCATTTATTCTTCTCTGTGATTATTACCCCATTTTACATAGAAGAAAATCGAGGCATATGACATTTACATGGCCTCTCTAAGGTCCTAAAACTAAGAAGGGGAGAGCTAGGATGCAAACTCAGGTAATTTGACTCTAGATACCATACTCTTAACCATTGTGTCATATTGTCTCTATTGAACAACCATAGAGGCTGTGGCAATCTTTCCATCTTGCCTATTTCCAGGAAACACAGTTTATTCCCAAGAAATTCTGAGGCTTCGTAATGGATATCATTAGACTGACTAAACATAGGTCTAATCCTTCCCTCCTCTACTTGATTTCCCCAATAATATGCTCATCAACAGTTGTGTATTGAATGCCCTCAGTATACTAAGCTCTGAAGGAGCTCTGGAGGTGAGAGGTAAGAAAGAGGTAATTTCTGTCTTAAAGAGCTCACAGTTTAGATTGTAGAGTACACAGATAGAGGTCAGCTACCCCTGCAGAAGGAATGAGAAGCAACTCTGGAACTCTCTGTAATAGCTGTACTCAGGGGTATAGTGTTGGCGGGGGTCGAGGCCAGGAGTAAGAAAAGGAAGGGCGTTTCTTTTCTGAAGAGCCTTAACCATCATGTGTTCCCCCAAAACAGCATGAGAAGGACATCACAGCCAAAGTGAGGGTGCAATCTCTATGAAACTTATCACTAGGAAGACACGGCAGATGAGGCATATGAAAATGTCTAAGAAACATACCCATATGACAAGGCAGAGAGAGGACTGACTTCATTCATTCATTCCACAGCATTACTGATGGCCTGCTATGTGATAGGCAGTGTACTAAGTGGTGGATGAGTATCAAATGGAACCGTGCTCCAGCAATTCACCCCCACACCCCTGTGGTGGAGATACCGCTTGTCACTAAGTATCAGAGAACTCTTCACCCACTTATCCGTAGCACCTGCTCTTTTAACAGAATTAGATTTCACTTTTCTCCCCACTCAGACCAGTGAGCCTTCTTGGTACTAAATTCAATATAAAATATCATAAGAAAAAACTCTCATGCTTTCCACATGTAATAGAGGTAATCTAATGTGTTGCTTCCTTACTTGTGTCTTAACTGTATTAAAAGATGAAGCAGATGAATGACTTCCTCTGAAATAAAATCGCCTTTATGTTTATATAGACCATAAAAGTTATTTATTTAGAATTTTCCATTATTGCCATTGTCACCAAAAGGCACTGACTGAGAGCTTAATTTCTGGGAAACTTACACTCAACATTGTCCAAAGAAGTCTCCCTCTTCTATGTGTTTACAATCTGAGGGAGACAAAGCTGAGGCAGATAGACGCCAAGCGGAAATAGACAAACTAAACAGCAAACACTGCACAAACACAAATAGATAAGAGTAAATATTGGCTTTGTGTACAAGCCAAGAGAGTAACACATTCTATCACATTTTACAGAAGAGAACTTTGTTCCCATAGACAGAGAACCATCATTGTGTCCCAGTCCCCTGGATTCTGCAGAGTCTGAAAGTCCCTAAGGAAGTGTGATGTGACCTGAAATGTACCATTTTGGAAAGTTTAGAAGGTGTGAAGGCTTCCGGACCTTTGTTGAGGAGTTATGAGAAAGTGGGGAGGCAGCAGGGAGGGCTGTTGGTTTCTCTTTGACCTGGTAAGATGGCTCCTTCTGAGATAGTCTCTAGTCCTCTGAATCGGCATTTTAACATGCGCCTTTTGCAATGGAGACAGAGTTTACTGACTTCACTTCCCCCACTGCGCTGCCTTGGTGGCAAGGGATGATTAGGAACAACTGATTCACATATCCCCAGAGAGAAGGAGGTACAGAGAAAAGCTTGACTTGGCCAAGTATTCAGATGTCCACAAAGCAAAACATGCAGATATTTGGAAATAGCTAAATAATCAGTGAACTTCATTCCGTTTTAACACTCATGCAACAAGTGCCTTTTGCATAGAGCACACCATGCATGTATTTAGTGTCAGGAAGACTTGCCTAGAGGCAAGAGAAATGTGGGTGTGCCATGTGTGTGTGACAGTGATGTTTATGGGAGTATATGAATGAATATGTTAATGCATGTCAGGAAGTACAAGTGCATGTGTGGATATGAATTTGTGGATGAGAGTGTATGTGTATATTGGGTGTGTGTGTTTATATAAGTAGGTGAGAGTATGTGTGAATATGTATATGAATATATGTGATTTCAAGTATAGGTGTATGTGATGGGGATGTATGAGCATATGAGTTCATGTGTGAGTGTATGCCAGTGAGTGTATGTGAATATGCCAGTCTGTGAATGTGAGTGTAAGCATGTGTGAGAGCTTTTTGCATGTGTGTGCAAACAAATATATGTGCCTGTGTTTGAGGGCTCTTGGAAAACAGGAACCTGGATTCTAGCTGGTGGTGTGGGCAACATTTCCTGAAATTGCTTCTGACTCACAAGCACTCTAAGATCAGAAAAAATAATACAAAATAATTCAAATATGCAAAAACTTGGGTTTGCTTTCTTTTGGTTAGTTTACACAGGGAGGTTGTCATTGGAAAGGGCATTTATCCAAAGGTTTTCTGACCACAGCAGAGGCACAGTCTTGGTGTGACCTTTGCCTCTCTTCCTTGCTGGGCTGTAGCAGGCCATGTATGCCAGCCGCAGTCATAACCAATTTTGCTCAGAGCTCCAGGTTACAGAGCTATCTGTCTGACCTCATTGTGGTTTTCATGCCATGGCATGAGTGGCTAATGGAAACCATGCTGGGCTGCAGATCAGGAGTGTTCCTGTGTTCTTGGGCAGGTCAATGAAACTGTCAGAGCCTTAGCTCGCTTCCTAGTCAACTTGGGATAAGAATCATTGGCTTTCCTGCCTTGGGACTGATGAAGAAAAGAGATGAGGGTAGGAGGATACTGAAAAAAGCACCAACCCTAGTGTTTATTAGTTGGCTTTGGATATTAAGCAGCAGGTCAAGGAACCCTGAAAGTCAACTCCTATGGTCTCTGGCACTCAGTCTGAAGTTTCTTAGGTTTCCACGCATGGCCCCTTGCACTGTAGCTACCTACAAAGGAAGAGAGGAAAGGAACATTCTCTTTTATTGACTCTTCATTTAAAAATCTTAATGTTCCACTGTCCCTAAGAAAAATCTGATTATACAAGTCCCTGAACTTGCGTATCTTTGTCATCTTTGCACGTTTGCCCCTGCCATAGCCTTCTGCCCTCCTGCAGGGACTAGCTTTTCCCCCACATATCTGGGGTCAGCTTCTACCTTCTGGCCCCAGGAAGCAAGCTGCAGCACCTCCCATAAGAGCCCGAGGACAAGGCACAGAGTTCTGACCCCACCTCACAGTCTCAGCAGTTCTCTCATTAGGAGGGAGAGGGAAGTCTGGATCCCAATAAGAACTGGGCAGACAGAAATTCCACTGTAGATGCCAATTCAGATTTTCTTTCTCCAGAGGTATGCACTTATGGGTACAGATAATCTCTTTGGAAGTTTAAATAGAAGAAATAAGAGTTAAAGATAAAAGTTGTTCTCTATTTCTATGGTGAGAGTCACAGAATCCCATTGACACTTCACTGATCCTTTCTTTATGTTTGGGCCATGGCATTCCTGCCTTGGGAACTCTTTCTTCTATGTAATAAATATGCACACAGCACCTCTTTGTGCCAGTTGGTGGGTTAGGCATTGCAGGATACAGGTAGCAAAAGGGGACACACAGGGATGTCTTCACTGGGTTTTAGTTCAACATGAAGAAAAGATTTTAAATAGTAACTACAGTAAAATACAATGTGTTACAGAATGTGTAGTGCAAGTGGTTTTGAGTATAGAGTACAGGAATTTAACCTTCTTGGGGTTAGGAAACCATCCATGATAAGATGACTTTAAACTGAAATTTGGCGAAATTGGGAGGTGAGCTCCATGAAGAGTTCCCAGAGGGGTGCCTGGCATAGGTAATGTCTCCTAAATATTTGTTGAGGGAATAACTCACAATTGCCTTAGAGAAACTGAAAGAACCCCTAGGAGACAGAGATGTAGAAGGAGGCAGAGACCAGATTACAGAGACCCTTGAATTTGTATAGAAGCTCAGGTTTATTCTGGGTTCAGCGCCAGTTCTGAGGTGCCATGCTACTCAGGTGCTGTGCACTTTACATTGACCCTTCTCAAACTCTAATGGGCAGTTGAATCACTTGGGCATCTTGTTAAAATGTAGATTCAGAATCAGTAGGTGGAGCCTGGGATTCTGTACCATTTCCAGAGTGGCCAAGGCTGCTGGTTCTAGAGACAACACTTTGAGCAACAAAAGCACAAAATCTAGCATAAATATTGACCTTCTGGTCCCATAACTTCCATATCCCTTCTTGATAGTGAATCTGCAAAGTTCTGGATTTTTTTTTCTTTTGGTACATAGGATAATTAATCCTCAGAACTGGAATGGTCTTAAGTTTAAGGCATCTAACCTGAGGAAATGAAGCAACTGCCTGGGTCCTTGCCTATGGTGCCCTGGTTTATCAGCAACAGTGGTGGGTCTGGCCCCCTGGTCTCCCTGTCAGCTTGTGATTCTATCATGCTAACTGATCTCCCTTTTCCACATGGCCTTTCCTCCACTGTGTCCCATCAGGATATGGGTGGAGGCTGGCTGTGCCTAGAAGCAGGCGATGGCCCATCTTGGAGAGGATTCTGGACACCATCCGAGTTCTGGAGGATTAACTGCAGCACTTTGTGGCCTTGGAGTGAGGCCAGTTCAGAAAGTTTCCCAAGCCCAAATTAGCCACAGCCAGAGATCCACTCATGGCAACTATTTTTTTTTTGAGTTGGAGTCTCACTCTGTTGCCCAGACTGAAGTGCAGTGGCCACTCCTGGCCACCACAGCCTCGACCTGCTGGGGCTCTGGCGATCCTTCTGCCTCAGCCTTCCAAGTAACTGGAACTACAGGTGCGCGCTACCACACCTGGCTAATTTTTTTGAGTTACTGTAGAGATGAGGTCTCACCAAGTTGCCCAGGTAGGTCTCCAACCTGTGGGCTCAGGCAATCCACTCACCTCAGCCTCCCAAGGCGCAGGATTACAGGCTGAACCACTGAGCCTGGTTGGCAACTGTTTTAAGGTCTTCCTCTTTTCTGGATTTGAATGAGTTCTCATAGTTTGGCCATTGGGTGACATCCTCTGAGTGCTCAGAGTGAATAACCAATGCTCCTAGCCAGCACAGCTCATCCTAGGCAAACCTGCAGTAGAAGGAAGTCCCCTATGTGGGATCATAGTAGAGGGCTATAGAAAATTTCTCCTACTGAAAATATCTCTCACTTGTTTGTCATTGTTGCCCACAATTCCACTATTAGTTATTCATTCATTCTTTGGGTCAAGCACTGCTTCATCTTCTATCCCTTTTATAAACATCTGAGAAGTTAAATTAAGTCACTGACATCCATCAGCTCTTCCTCAGGGAAAGTGTCTTTAGCTATAGAAGGCCCCCAAAGATGGGGTTGAGAAATAGGGGAAAGCAAAGAAGGAAGAGGCAAGAGACACCACAGATGAACTTGCTCACTTCACCATCTTGCCTGGGGCCAACTCTGATACTGACCTCCAGATGCTTCCTATTTTTTATGGCTCCTAATCAAAGTCGGTGGTGATGTAAGGAACTGAAATAACACCAGGCTTTCAGATTCTGGGTGGAGTTTACAGTAAAGATATGAGTAATACCTGATGCTTGCCTGTGTCTCTCCATCCCATAGACAGTGAGAATGCCCTAAAAATCATGAGTGCCTCTTCTAGGGCAGAACATAGATGAGCTTTAAGGTCAAGGACACAAAGTGTAGGATTTTTGAACAGAAGTGAGTAACGTACTTTGGTTGAGTGAGGCCTCTGAAATGGTGCCCTGCTGCTGCCAAAGCATTGTCAGGCATACATCTTAGCTTTATCTAACAACTACCCTTTCAGGAAGGAAAGAAAATATTTTCCTAGTGGCATAAAGGCACATGGGTTTTAAAATGCACATTTTCTAAGCTCCACACCAGAATGTCTCATTCAGTGGATTTGGGGCATAGCCTTAAAATTTGAACTTCTAACCGTATATAGGGAGGTGGGTGGGCCAACTTTGAGACATACTGATTTCTTCATAATAGAGTTGGTAACTTACACAGATTGCCTGATTGTGATTGGTTAGGAGGTGGAAGCTGAGTCTCATTGGTGTCCTTCCCAGTGCCTAGCACAGTGTTTTGCGTGTATTATGTTCTTGACAGTTGTTGGTAAAAGTTGAACAGTCAGGGAAATATTCATAGATGTTACAGTTGAGCAGAGTCTCTTTAAATGAGACAAGGCCTGAGGTGGAAGGCATTCCAGAAGGAAAAATTATCAAAAGCAAAGGAATGGATGTGGGATTTTCTAGAAATCGAAGAGTCCTATTCTTTGGTGGGAACACAGAATATATATTGGGAAGAACTGAGACATTTGATCACAAAAATGCCTTAAGATCATGCTATGTAGAAATGTTTGCATTAAGGGATTTGTACGGTTCAGAAGCGATGAAGAAATGTTGACTATCCATGTCTCTGTGGCTAAAGGGTACAAGGTGGGCTGGGATTTATTCCCACTCTATGAAACCACCTCCTTAATGCTATAGCAAAGCAATTTAGGAGGCTTTTGTGTAGACCCCAAGCAACTCTAAAGCCTTGGTATTTCCTAGGCCATAATCTGCAGCCACCCCCTAGAGAAATCGCTAATCCTCACTTCTAATTCCCCATTACCACCTGAATGGTACTAGGTCCTAAATCTTTATCTCCAGTTCATGGTTGCAGGTGCTGCCTAGGTACCTCCACCCCACACAGAGGTAACAAAGCACCTCAAAGCCAACATGCTCCAGTGGAAAGCAGTATTTTCTTCCCACCCTCTTCTTGTATTCCCTAGGCTGGTTCGTGGTATCCATACACTCACCCAAATCAGAAACTGCGAGTCATCTTTGACTCAACCTTCATCATCTTGCATCTAAAGAGCCTCTGGGGTTCCATTTTTTAGATACAGCTGTGGGAATTTTGTAATAGAAACAATAAAGTTTGCTTTTCTTTTTCACATTTCCGTCTGCATGATTTCTCCCAATTCAGCCAGCTATGGGCATCTATATCCAAAGTGGTGGGAAGCACGTTCTGTTATAACAGGAAAATACAGAAAAGGGGGTCAACATTCATGATTTGATGACCAAAATAGGAATTCTGAGTTCCTAATAAGATTATCTTTCAAAGCAGGACTTCATTGAGAGAAATCTTTTTCTTAAACTCCTTAAAGTACCAATAACATATCAGGAGCCAGGCCTGGCTTTTGGGGCTAAATATTAAATTTTTTCAGCTTTCCTGAGGTATAACTGACAAATAAAAATCTTATATATTCAAAGTGCATGACTTGATGGTTTGGTATATGTATACATTGTGAAATGATCACAACAATCAAGCTAATTAACACATTATCTCACACAATTATTGTTTTCTCTCTCTTTTTTTTGTGGTGAAAGCACTTAAGATCTACCTGCTTAGCAAATTTCAAGCCTACAGCACAGCATTATTAACTATAGACACCGTGCTATATACTGGATTTCCAGAACTTTATCATCTATATAACTGAAACTTTGCATCCCCTGACCGACATCTCCTCATTTACTCTCTCCCAGTCCCTGACAACCACCATTCTACTTTCTCCTATGAGTTTGACTTTTTAGATTCCACACATAAGTGAGGTCATGCGGTATTTGTCTTTCTCTGTCTGGCTTATTTCATTTAGTGTAATGTCCTCCAGGTTCATCCGTGTTGTTGCAAGTGACAGGATTTCCTTCTTTTTAATGCTGAGTAAAATCCCACTTCTGGGTACGTATCCAAAGGAAATAAAAAGAGGCTCTTGGAGAGATAGCTGCACTCCCACAGTCACTGCAGTATTATTTGCAATAGTCAAGATATGGAAACAGACTAAATGCCTGTCAACAGAAGAATGGATAAAGAAAAGGTTAGGTATATAGGAACATACTGAATTTACTGTAAGTTAAGTCTAGAGAAGTTTGAGGATCCATATCCTAGAGGCAGGCCCCAGACCCCCTGGGAGAAGAGAAGGCCCAACTCTGAGGTACAGTGAAGAATGAGATGGGGAAGTCGACCTGAGATGCATGTGTCCTATTCCTCCCCACAGGGCTAAAGCCCAGAGGGCAGTGATGTTAGAGAAGCTGAGGGAGATATGCAAAGCACAGAGAGCTAAGGTGTGAACATGCCTCACTTGGAGCTCTAGGAGGAGAGGCTGCCCCAGGTCAGATGGCCCTATACCAGCATGGGGCATCACAGCAGTGTATGTCTCCTCATCCCTCACTTCTGTGGGACATGGAGTGATCTGGAAACCCATGGGGGATTCAGGGGTAGCAGGGTGCTGAAAGATGGACAATGTGAGACTCAGGGGTCGACAGTGAGGGGTCAGCTGTGGCACAAAAGTCAAGGTGGGCTGGTCAGATGAGGAACCTTCGGGACCCGTCTGAGGCAAGTCAGTGGAGCAGATTAGGGGCAGTGCAGACAGCAGTAGTGAAAGGCAGCTTACTGGGCAAGGAACACTAGTGGGCACCAGAGAGCCCAAAGCCCAGCATAAGACCGGCTGGCAAGGAGTCACAAACATCATGAGGTCATGCGGCTTCTTCTACAGCTACATGCCTTCGAAGAGGAAACCTGAAAAGTTACACCCTGATGTGAAAGACTGAATTACCCCAGTGAGACTGTAGGAGCCAGAGGAGACCAAAATGCCCTTAATGACAACAGAGTATTATTTGGCAATATTTGGAATAAATAATTGATATATGCTACAGCCTGAAAAACTTTGAAAACATTATGCTAAGTCAAATAAGCCAGTTATAAAAAAAAAGTACATATTGAATGAGTCCATTTACATGACATGTCCAGAATAGGCAAAGATATAGAGACAGAAAGTAGATTAGTGGTTGCCCGGGGTTGGGGGAGGGGAGAAGAAGGAGGTGAAGGAGGAGGAGGAGGTAAGGGAGGAGGAAAAGGAAGAGGAGGAGGGGGAGGAGGGGGAGCAGGGGGAGGAGGAGGAGGGAAGGAGGGAGTGACTGTTAATGGGTCTGAGTTTCTTGTTCAGATGACGAAACTTTTCCAGAGTTGATTGTGGTGACGACTGCAAAACTCTGTGATCATAGTATATTAAAAACAACTAAGTTGTACACCTTAGATAGGTGAGTTGTATGATATGTGAATTATATCTCAATGAAGCTGTTATTTAAAAAGATGATAAAGATAACTTTAATTGGCATTTTAACTGTTTTCCTCATTCCCACTGCTCAGATGGGAGAAAATTTGTGAGGAAGATGAGAATAAAAGAATAAGATACATAAAATAAAATAAATAAAATACATAAGCAAAATTTTCCTCCTACACCCGAACGTAGTATGTTTAATTTCTGAGTCAGGGCAATTGCTTAATCCTGACTTTCTCTGCAGTTTGTTGCCTTTGGTTGTATATTAAAGACACCTGGAAGAATTATCCTTTGAAATCCTTTTGTTTACAATAAAAATATTGCTGAGGATATTATTACTTACTTTATAGTGTCCTCTTTGCAAAGACTCTCAAGAGAAATTTGTTTGGCTTTAGATTCAGCAATAGTTATTCTTCTCCTGAACAACTGGTTTACTTTTATCTTCTAAACATTGTGATGTGTGTAAAGGATTCTTCCCTGTTGGTGTTGACTGCTAGAGAGCTGGGAGCCAAATCTGTGAGCTATCTCTTGTCATTCCCTTGTCATTATGCACACATGCACACGTGCATACACACATACACATTTTAATGTGCTAATCTCATTCCTGGCTCCATTTTATGTCCTGACCCTTGTTTTCTCTTTGTCTTCTACTTCTAATTAAAAAAAAAAAAACTTGCTGTACTCCATGCATATTTACATAAAAATGTTTACTTGGAACAAGTAGGATATTGATCCAGCCTCCATAACATCTCTTGTATCTGCCCCCTCCCACTTACTCAAGTTTTCCTATGTCTTGCTTGGATTGTTGTCAATAAGTGTGTCTCATGTCTGTTTACATTCATCCTCCACATGTCTGCTAAAAAGATCTTTTTAAAATCACCTGTTTATTTACCTTAATGTCACTCCCTTGCTTCTAAAATGCAGCCCTAGTTCCTTGGCTGGGCACAGAGGCCTCTTCCTCACCCAGGCCTGGCCCCTTGCTGTTTCCCTGCACTTTCTACTGGTGTTTGGGATGTGGTTCTTGTCTGGATGCCTGTGTCCTTCTTGCTCTCTCTGATGCGCCATCTTTGTGGACCTGCTCTGACTCTATGCTCCCAGAACCCCGTGGAGTTGCTTCTGCTTCACTGTGACCCCTGTAGCAGATGGCTCCTTAGGGCAGGAACGTCATTCTGTTCTTTTTTATGGCACTGGTCCTTGGTTTGTAGTAATGTTGTTGAATTAATTTGAGTATGTTAGATTTGACAACTTATAAATGATACTGCCTTTTCCTTTCTCTCTACTAAATTTGTAATAAGAGACCAAGGCTAAAAATCAAACAAAGGAAGAGACAAAAATATCAGTTTTATTGCTGATAAAGTTAGAGACTGCAGCATAGATGAATGGCCATTCCAGTTTTCTACAGCTTTCCTCCAAGACCACCTGTTGGGATATGTCAGCTGGGGACAGTTTTGATTTACAAAGCAGAGCTATTTCCCCAGAATCACTTCCTCACATGTCTCAAAAAAGATATGATTCTAGACTTAGAATGCATAGTGGACTTGGGCCCTGATCCTGTGTATTCAGCCCATGGAAGCTGGAGCGGGGAGAAGCAGACAGAAAGACAGAGTGCCATGAATGCAGTTCTTTATTCCAAATTCACCCACCAGTTAATTCACTGCTTCACAAGGTGACAGGAAGAGAGAGGAATGGAAGTTGCTCTTCTCAATGCTTTCAGAGGAGTAAGTTTCTATTTTACAGGCCAAGATGTAGAAGTGAGGGAGGGAGTATCTTAGTCAGAGTCTTATATGCTAGAGAAAGCAGTTTTTGTAGATCTGAGCAGAAATGGATATTGGGATATAACTGAGAATTACTGTTAATCCCATTGGTTGGAAAATGGCATGATGGTTGTGTTAAAAAAAAAAACCTTCTTATCAGTTAGAAGTGTACACTGAGATATTTATGGGTGAAATAATATATCTTGGATTGACTTTAAAGTATTTCAGCCAAATACCCTCCCCCACAAAAAAACCAAAACCAACCAAACAAAAAACAAAACAAGGGGTACAGATAACAGGTGAAACAATTGGCAAAATATTAATAATTGTTGAACGTGAGTGATAGGTACCTAAGAGTTCCTTATGAGATTCCCTTCAATTTTCTGTATGTTTGGGACTTTCCTTAATACAGTTGTATATAAAGGGATATTGGGTAGCTGAGAGAACCTCTGAGTTGCTGGGAGGTGAGGCAGCAGGAACGATGCCCCAGATCATCTGCAGGACTGAAGGCATGACAGCTCTTACAGTGCTCACAACAGCCAAGCCAGCCAAGGTGAATGACAGATGCCGCTCTAGAACTGCTGCCAGCTCTGTATCTAGAAACCAGACATCGTGGTCACCTCTGTCCTCCTGCAGCCAGGGGAGACTTGGTATCATCTCTCTCCTTCTGGAACAAAGCCTGGGTGGGAGTCTCTGCCTGGCTGAGCCTGGCTCATCATGCCCTGGGCTGGGGATGCAATTAATGCCTGGAAGGCAGGAGGTAGGTTCTGCCTCAAACAGCGAGGGATTCCTCTGACTTAGGGAATTCAGATCATATTTTAACAGATAGATAAATATCCACCGCGAGGAGAAAATGTTTCTTCCAACACTTTGAACAATTTTTATTAGGTTTTCATTGTAGCTTTTACAGCTATTAACACATGTGTAGTTCTTTGCAGTTTGCAAATGCTTTCACATACATCCTTATCTAATTCTAATAATAGATGTCTATAATTTACAGGGTATTCTAATACGTTTCCCTCACAACAACTTGATGAGTCAGAGTCAACCCCACGTTACAGATGAGAAAATTGTGGAAAAGAGAGGCACTCACCCAACTTCCCAGAGCTTTAAAGTGGTATCCTCAAAAGTCAAACCCACAGATTGCTGTTCTGAGACCAGTTTGTGTTAATCTCATAGTGACACCGTTTCTAGTCAGATTTTCAGTTTTTTTTAGTGCTGAGTGCAAGTACTAAAAACAAAAATCAAAAAAATTAAATAAACAAAATTATCAGCTTTTATTCTTCTTTATCGCAATCTAATCAAGAACCAAAAATTTATAGATTTCTGTTTCCCTTTGCTAACTTTTCTAGATAGCTTTTATCAATTTTTTGAGGATTGTCCCAAGCAGACACAAGGGCACCAAAAATCTATGAGCAGTTAGTTTAGAGTTTGGGACCAAGTTGTCCACTTGTATCCTAGTACTGTCAGGCAATGCGTATTTTTCGATCAAGTTAATTGTGAATGTGGTGGTGGCTCCAATAGAAGACTGGTGAGTTAATTGTCAAAGAATCTGAAGTATGAAATACGCTTACAGGCAATTAAGCCTGGAGAGTACGTTGGTGACGCAGTACACTGCTAAGTCCCAAACATTAAATAAAAAAAAATCAACTGAGATGTTTGCCTGGGAATCACTGCAGCCTCCCCAAGAAGTGTTTATACAAGGGCACCTGGAAAAGGGATGGAGATCTGCAAAGTGTCAGGGAGGAGTTGCCGCTCTGGATGCAAATAACTGGCCTCAGCACATTCCAAGGGAGAAAGTGGAAAAAAAGAAATGTGTGACGCTATGTTAAAAGAAGGCACAGGCCCAGCAAGCTCTCCCCTGCTGCTTAATACAGGAAATATCTCCCAAACATCTCGGCTAATCCTCCACCAATACAATGAGAAATGAGCGCCTCTGGCAGCCAAGCAGTTATTAAGCCAGGACAAAAAAATATTCCGCCCATAGCAACAGAGCCAAAGATAACAGCAGGGAATAGCAAAGCTGCAGAGAAATGGCAGATACAAAACATTCCATCCTGGGAGCCCCCCCAAAGTAACTGACGTGTGAGAAAAAGAAAGGGCCTTGTTTTGTCCAAGAAACTCAGCAGTGCATTGTAAACATCAGGACTTGGTGTATAGCCATAGTCAAGTTGAACTCAGCTTCATGACCTAGAGTCAGGTTGTTGAAATGACAGGTAGTTGCGAAATTGGGCAGCATTGTGAGCCTTTCTGAGCTGGTCACCGTCCTGTTGAAAAGTCATACACAGGAGACAGAAGAATAACGCAGCATTCTGCATTTTGCAACATAGTGATTCAGGAACACTGTGCATGGGTAAAAACTTCACTGACAGTGGTAAATTTGCTTTCCAGTAAATATCTCTCCAAAATGCCCCCTGTCTCATCACAGTGCTCATTTTCCCAATGTTTTTCCAAGTTCTCTGTCTGTGCTTGGAGGGAACTTTTCCTAGGTAAACAATCCCTCAACAATACCTTGTAGTTACCAATTGTTCCCATCTGGTTCCAACTGCCATTTGGTTCCTCCTTTGGCCTTTTGTAGGCAGCAGCAGCAATAACAGCTAGTGAGAGGTAGAGCGAGGGCCCAGATTCAGGGTAAAGATAAATTCAAAAAAATTAATTTACTATGTTAAAAATACTTATCTTGGCTGGGCAGAATGGTTCACACCTGTAATTGCAGCACTTTGGCAAGCTGAGGCAGAAAGATTGCTTGAGTCCAGGAGTTCGAGTCCAGCCTGGGCAACATTATGAGATCCTGTCTCTACAAAAAAAAATTTTTTTTGAATTAGCTGGGCTTGGTGGTTTGTGGCTGTAGTCCCAACTACTCAGGAGACTGCAGTGGGAGGATGACTTGAGCCCAGGAGTTTGAGGCTGCAGTGAGTTATGACCATGCCACTATACTCCAGCCTGGGTCACAGAATGAGACCCCTATCCCTAAAACAAAACAAAAACTTAGTTTATGTATTCTTTGCAATAAATGTGTCATGTCTCACTACTGTTGAATGAACTTTAGAGATAATCCAATAGGTTTACTTTACAGATGAGTAACTGAGGCAAAAGTATAATATTATATGTTCAGGATGGGCCTAGATCCTGCCTTTTGGGCCAGTGCTTCCTCCATTCATTATATAATCCTAGCTAGACCCTACCTTGATCTGGGAAATACATAAACCAGACTTTTTATGTTAAGACTCTTTCAGGAAGAAAATAAAAAATATTCTTTATCTGAGCAATCTGTTCTAATTTGATAACTTCATTGGCCCGTAGCAAAATTATCCAAGTTCCTTTAATTCATCCTTGCAAAGTTTTAAATTATAATTTATTTTAATTAAAAAAAAATAATTCATTGTAATTCTATATGGAAGTGAAATGTCTGCTGGCTACACTCATTCCAAATCTACTCACTCCTGTTCCCTTATAACATGCTCTCCCCCTATACCTCTCTTCATCCTTTTTAGAGAGGAATTGTCCATATGATGACAAAACCATAGACTGAAAAGTACAATGTTCTATCAAAAGTTGGTTGTTACATCACAAATGACTCCCCTTCAACAATTTGGCTTCATCCCTTACTCTGCATGGAGCCTGAACTGACTTTGGTACCAACATGAACATCCCACCAAGTCTTTCCTGCACATAGTGAAGAATGTAGGCTGCAGACCATGAGCAAATCATACACTCTCCATGGGCCTCTATTTCCTCATCTGTAACATAAGGGTCAAACAGTACATACTTCAAAGGTAATGAAAGGTAATGAAGATTTTATGAAGCAATCAATTTAAAGGATGTTAAAAGACTGGCACACAGTAAATGCTAGCTATCATTATTCCTGTGATTACTGAACTCAAAAAATATTGGGAAAAAATGAGGCATTACATTCCTGAAAATTGTGTGGTCCATTTTTACCTTTAAGGACACTGGCTTATCTCTAGATTTCAAATTGTTAGGGACAGTTCTACAAACTTTTAATTGGTTGCTTTCTCTCAAACTCCAATTTAAATCTTGTGTCCATGGAAAGGGGTTGGCAGATAAGTTGAAAATATTTATTTCCTTTACCTAAGACCTAGAAGCTCCCATATTTCTTCACTCATCTGTATTAACATGTAGAAAAACCTCTTGATTCTTACGTTTAGCCAAGACCTTCATTAACATTTTCAAAAGACGCACGCACACACACATGCACACACAAACAGAAATAACTGAGCAAAGCAGTTCAAATTTTTAGATCATACTCACTAATTATCGGTTGCCACAACTTAGAAAGTAGCCCATCCTTACCTTGTTGGCCTTGGTATGACCTGTGTAAATGACAGTCAAAGGCTTAGCACCTGTGGTAGGTTTGGGCTGGCCCAGCTGCTGAGTTGGGTAAAAATTCGATCCCTCCCGGTGGAACTTTTTCTGCAGCTCTTTCTCCAGCTGGGGCCTATCATCCGTCTGCATTGGACTCGGTATCCCAGGCCTGCCCCATCCTGGTCTCTTAGGTGAGAGGGACGCTTTCTGGCTGTCTCTGGGTTTTGGGCTAGCCTTGCCCTTTACCGCTGTCCTGGAGTTTTCCATGGTTCCAGATTCTACCTTTGCTGATGATCCTTTCCTCTCTGCCTGTTTTATTTCTGTGCAGTTCTTGTCTGGAGGAAGCATGCACACCGGCCAGAAATTAACACTGGTTCTACTCTTCTCTACAGATCCTAGTCTTCATCCATCATCCTAACATGGCACTTGGGTCTGGCCTCTATGACAGCCACTTGTTTCTCTAGGGTCTGCCTGCCTTACATCACCTCCTTTCAAACCTTGAGCTTTCTTTAGGACCACCCACTGGGTTCTGGTTTCCTGTGACCTAATTTATTGTGAGCTAATTTGCTGGGAGCCGATTTGCTGACCAGAAATGATTGATAGCTCCTTCACTCAATAACTGATCAAGTCTCTCCTGCTTTAGTTTTTCAGCACTACCCGCTTCCTCAAAATCCCTTTGTTGACTCATTCCTCTAGGGGCTTTAAGGATCTTCCAGATTTCTGACATCAGTTTTACAGAATCAAACATATTATGCACATACTGTATTTTTCACATATAGTAAATGGAAAAAGACACCATTTCCAATGAAAGAATTGCATTTATTGTGGTGTGATGAAGCACTTGGTTAGACAAGCGCTTTATTTCTTCTATGGTTGCTGAGGCGGTGAAAGGAAGTGTCACTGCCTTATGCAATCCCAATCAGTTTTGGCTTCTAGTTGTAACCAGTTTGCTAAAAAGAGCAATAGGCAAAGTTCCCAATATTGTTCAGGTCATGGCATATGTAGAAAGTCATAATTGCATTATGGCTAAAGAGATCCAGATATGTTCACCCCCAGGACTCTGCCTTCTCCAGACCCCATGCAGTTATTCTGAGAGCTGAGGGAATTACTATCTCAGCGCATCCTCAACACATTCTCTTAGGTCCAGGGTTGGAGAAGCACTGCATGATGTTTCCAGTGGGTATAACCTAATTTTATGTTTATACCATTGCCCTTCAGGCCTTCTTCGTCCAATCTCTCTTCTCCAAGTCTGGAAGAAGTCTCAGCAGATTCCTTCGCTTTCCCAGGTATTTTGGGGCATGACCTTATTTTCCATCTAGTTTAAATCAAAATGCAAACTTTCACCCATTTTAAAACTTTTTGCCTTCCCCAACCTGGTCAGAAATCTGAACAGGGCAGGAGGTGGGCCTTTCTCCCCTTGTTCTTTCCCCCTTCCACTCCCACTTCTGCTGGCTTCTGAGTTGGGGTTAAGGGAAGGCAAGGTAGTGGTAAGGGCTCACTTAGCTCGTGCTCTCAATACTTAGGTTTGGTGTCCTCTGTGTAGCAGACATCCCAGTGCTGGCTCTTTCTCTCCTGAGATGGTAGTGGTACCCCATTCAGTCTTTCTACTGGGGTGCTTCATTTAACACAAGCCTTGCTACCCTCTGTGCTTACCCTTCAGTCAATGGTATATTCATCCCCAGGGCTCTGTCTCACTGGCAGTGGAAATGCAAGTCACTCCCTCAACCTTCTGACCGTTAGCCTTTCCATCGCAGGAGGCTGGCCTTTTGACATCTCCACATGAGGGAAGCATCGGTTTTTTAATACAAGGACACAGGAAAAGCTCTTCTAAGGTCCCTTCAGGCCCCTGGTAGCCCCATGGCTGTGTGTTCCCCATGCCCAAAACCCCTCAGCAGACTCACAGCCAATTTCATATGTGTGTCAAGATCTAGAAGAGAATTGAGATTATATGAAGGCAGGTCACTCACAAGACTCAGTGCTTGTTTTTTTAATTTTTAAGGATTAAGGTCAAGTTTTTAATTTATTTAAACTATCAGTGATACTTATTGGCAGCTACAGTGAATATTCACTGAAGTCTCTCATTGAATAAACTATTTTGCTACTTCTGACATTACTACCCAAGAGTGTTTGGAACCCAGCACAGCTTTCTTCATGATGTTTCAGTGATACCAGAGTCCAGAGACTCCCTTCTCACATGAAACCTTTCGTGAGAGTCCAGGTTAGGCCTTTAACTACTATTTATGCCCTGGATGCTGCAGCCTGTTTTATAACACATCATCAGAGTCCGTCAAGATTCTCAAATGATTACATTTCAAATGAGGGAATTTTAATGCCTTCCAGGAAAATGTAGATGTTTGTATTAGACATGCTCAGCAAATTTCATGCAATATATTGAATAATTTGCATAAAAATGTTTAGGTGGACATTTCCTCAGAGGGCAGGCTGCCACATTCCATACCCATAAGCACAACTTTCTAGGTGGCATGGAGAAGTAGTCCCAGCCTTTCATCTCCTGAGGCCAGATTTTTTTCGCATTGACGCTCACAGTTGCTTGGGAGCACGTGGAATGGGTGCCCGCTACCATTGAGGCAAAACTGGTGCCAGCAGCCAGGGCATCAAAGTGACACTTTCACCTTTTCCCTGGAATGCCTGCAGTGAAACCATTTTGAAAATGTTGGCCGGGCTCAGTGGCTCAACCTGTAATCCCAGCACTTTGGGAGGTTGAGGCGAGTGGATTGCCTGAGCTCGTTGATTCGAGACCAGCCCTGGCAACTTGGTGAGACCTTGTCTCTACAATAAATAAAAAATTAGTCAGGCGTGTTAACATGCACCTATAGTTCCATCTACTTGGAAGGCTGAGGCAGAAGGATTGCTGGAGCCCAGCAGGTCAAAGTTAGGGTGGCCATGAGTATGCCAATGCACTCCAGCCTGAGCCACAAAGTAAGACTCCAACTCAAAAAAAAAAAAAAGAAAAGAAAATGTTACATAACCAGTTGACCACTATATACAGAAAAGGGAAAAATATAAAGTAAAAAAAAAAAAAAAAAAAAAAAAAAAAAAAAAAAAAAAAAATCAAGCATAAAAAATAGAAACTTAAAAACAATCACAAACAAACAAATAAAAAGCCCAATCTCCCCTCATCCTCAGATTTGGGGGCAAATCCCTTCACCAAATTTTGTACTGTGAGTGATGTTAGACGAGAATGTTCTACCAGAGGTTGTTAAAAGCACCTAGAATGTCATAGAAATGTAATCATATAGTATGTAACCTTTCGAGACCAGTTCCTTGTACTCAGCATAATGTCTTTGAGATTCATGTGAGTTGTTGCATGTATCAGTATAGCTTGTTCATTCTTTTTTTTTTTGAGTTGGAGTCTCACTCTGTCACCCAGACTGGAGTGCAATGGCCGCTCCCGGCCACCGCAGCCTCGACCTGCTGGGCTCCGGCGATCCTTCCAAGTAGCCGGAATTACAGGCATGCGCTACCACGCCCGGCTGATTTTTTGATTTATTGTAGAGATGAGGTCTCGCTGCCCAGGCGGGTCTCAAACCCGCGGGCTCAGGCAATCCACTCACCTCAGCCTCCCAAAGGCATGGGATTACAGGCTGAGCCACCGAGCCTGGCTAGCTTGTTCATTCTTAAGTCTGGGTAATATTCCATGGAATCCACACGTCACAGTTTGTTTTTCCATCCACATGTTGAAGGACATTAGAGTTCATTACAGTTTTCAGCAATTCTGAATAGAGCTGCTATAAAAATTATTGTACAGGCTTGTGTGTTCACAAATTTTCATTTATTTAGCAAAATATTTCTCAACCTTAGAACCACTGATATTTTAGGCAGGGTAATTCTATTTTGGTGTTGGTAGTGGGAGGTTGTCCTATTAATTGTAAGATGTTTCGCAGCATCACTAGATGCTTCCCCTTTTGTGACAAAGAAAAAATATTTCCAGACATAGTCCAGGGCAAGGGAGATGGGTAGTGGGGTGGCAAAATTACCTCCAGTTCAGATTCATTGCTTTATGGTAAATACCCAGGAGTGGAATTGTTTAGTCGTATGGTAAGTATAAGTTTAATTTTATAAGAAATGGCCAAACCATTTTCCAGAGTATCTATATTATTTTACATTCTTATCAGTAATGTAAGAGACTTACAGTTGCTTTATATTCTTAGCGTTGGCATTGTCAGATTTTTTTTGTTAGTAATTCTAATAGTTGTGCAGTGATATCTCATTGTGCTTGTAAGTACATTTCTCTAAGGGCTATTAACATTGAACATCTTTTCAAATGCTTATCTTCCAGACCTATTTTCTCTTTAGAAAAGTGTCATGGCTTCTGGGCAAGCTGGTGACAGAATGGGTTGGACTGTGAGAGTCTCTGCAAAAATGGGTGTCCATAAAGACTCTCTGTGTAAGTGGGTGTTGCTGGTGGGTGAGTGAAAGTCTATCTGAGGGGAGACTCAGGTTCATGCACCTGGGGCTCTCCTCCGGAGGTGACTGCAATCCCCCATCACCCTGAGATTGGAGATCTGGGTGCACAAAATCATCTGCCGTTCTTGGGACTCTCTTTGGAGAAGGTAGCAAAGAACAGCTGCCCCTTACTACCTGGCACCCAGCCCATGCCATCACCTGCAGCAGGAGAGCAGCGTGAGTAGGCAGAACCCTGGAAAAGGCAGGTCATGGAAATCTGGAGTAAAGCTCCAATGCTGGTGTCTGGAGTCTGACAGTGCCATCTTCTCAGTCCCAGGACCAGGTAGAGACTAGCATTGCCCTGCCCAGCTCCATCCAGTCTCCATCTTGGAACCCAGGGGCTATTCTCTTATTGGACCCAGAGAGATAGATGCCCCTCCCCCATGCTGGAACAGGCATGGGCACATCAGATCTGAGTGGGAGATTTTAGAGCAACAGCAGTGAGTAGGGTGAGTCCGCATCTGATCCATACTCCTCCCACAGTAGTCCATGGGGCATCTGACCCATGCTGAGAGCAACCCTATAAGTCTGCACAGAGAGCAGACAGGAGGGGCTGGAGACCAGAGCCAAAAGGAACCTGAAGTTAGTTACAGAAATGGCCACAGACTGAGTTTTTTTATTTCTTCTTGTTTGTTTTTTGTTTTAGTTTTTACTTTTTTCTTCTTCTCTCTGTCTTTCTCTTTTTGTTTACATTTGTGTACTTGCTTTGTTTCTGTTATTTTAATTTTTTTTTTAGATTTTCTGTTTGTTTATGGGTATTTGTGAGGGAGAGCACACCATTGGAGGGGGATTGTTTGTATGATTGTCTGTATATTTTTGTCTTTTTTGTTTTTTCTGTCTTTGTTTGTTTCTCTGCTTATTCGTTGGTTGAGATGCCTGTCTATTTTCCCTGGTCTTCTTCTCTCTCTCCAACTTCCTTTCATCTCCCTCCTTCCTTTTTCCATTCTTTTCTCTTCTCTTATCTCATTTTGCTTTCAGGGGGCATACAGACATACCTACTGCATGAACAGATTGTAAGGCAGTGGGAAATGGGCTCCAGAGGGCCCACACATCTGTCAGGGGATACTGGGATCTGCAGATAGCTCCTGAATCACAGCTCCCCCTTAGTTAAATCTCAAAACTGCAAAAAGCACAGGCCTCCATCCCCAGTCCAGCTTCAGAACTGAACAAAACCAGAGAATTTACATAAGGAAGAATAGGAGACTGAGCAAACAGAAATAAAAGCTATCCCTCTATCACTGAACAACAGAATTAAAGGAGAAGTTAAAAAAAGGGGGGGGGAGGAAAACCTACACAAATGAAAAAAAACAAAAGGAAGAATATGAGTGTCACACAGACCCCTGGGAAGTCAGCCACTGAGACTACGGACTTTGGAACTCAAACAATAAAGAGCCCAGAAGAACTGATCTAAAACCACAAGCCCAGATATCAAGATATTAATAGAGATAATAAATAGAAATGAGGAGAGACAAGAGGAAAGAATGAAGGAATTGATAACTGAGATAACAGCAATAAAGCATACAGTGAATTAAATAAATAATAAACTGATAAGAATTGAAAGTAGAATGAACCAAGTAGAAGAAAGAATCTCAGAGCTTGAGGACCAAAGTATGGAACTAACTCAAACTGTTAAAACATAGAAAAAAAGTTTTAAAAGACACAATGAAACATTCAAGAGATGAGAGATCATTTCAAGAGACTGAACCTTAGATTAATTGGAAACCTTGAGGCAGACAGAGAGACAGAGACCACCCTGGAACAAACATTCCATGAAATTATATAAGAAAACTTCCTTCACCTCATCAGTGACATGACCAAACACAAGAGATTCAGAGAACGCCTGCAAGACACCAAATGAGAAGACCAACTCCTAGACACATAGTAATTCACCTACACAAAGTAGATATAAGAGAAAAAATGCTGAAGGCAGCAAGAGAAAAAGGTCAGACTACCCACCAGGGAAGACCAATTAGAATAGCCGCAGACTTATCTACAAAAACACATTCAGGCTAGGAGAGCTTGGAATCCAATCTTCAAAGTTCTCAAAGATAAACAATTTCAACCAAGAATTACCAACCCAGCTAAGCTAAGCTTCATCAGTGATGGAGAATTAAAATCCTTCCCAGACATTCAATCCCTAAGAGTTTACGCTGCCTCCAGACCAGCTCTACCAGAAATACTTAAGAAAGTATTAAACAAAGAAGAAAGGAAAAAAAGAATGACAATGCCCTTCCCAAGAATTCAGGAAAAAGATTGAAAACATACATGAATTAACCCCAAATCAAAAGGAAGACAACAAACAAACAAGCAAATAGCAACAGCAACAACAAACTCTATAAGAACCTCATGATAGGGATAAACTCTCACATCTCAATAATTAGCCTGAATATGAATGGACTAAATGCATCATTGAAAAGATATAGAATGGCAAATTGGATAAAATATCATGAGGAAACAGTATATTGTCTCCAGGAGAAAGGACACCAGAAAGGACACTCACAGACTCAAAGCAAGAGGATGGGAAACAAAATTTCAGACAAACAGAACACAAAAGAAAGCAGAAGTCCTGATCTTAATATTAGACAAAATACCCTTTAAGCTATCAAAAATTTAAAAACATATGGAAAGTCACTACATAATGATAAAAGGTTTAATACATCAACAAGAAATATCCATCCTAAACATATATGCATCCAACATAGGAGCACCAACTTTCATAAGGCAGCTTCTAGGTAAACTTAAAAAAGATATTGACTTTAACACTATCATAGCTGGGGAGGGACTTGAACACCCTACCAACAACCATGAGACAGATCATCAAAACAAAAAGTCAACAAGGAGATCCGGAACCTCAATGTGATGCTTGATCAAATGGACTTAATTGATAACTACAGAACACTCCACCCAACAACCATGGAATATACATTCTACTCATCACCACATGGAACTTACTCTTAGATTGACCACATTCTCGGCCATAAATTAAGCATAAACAAATTCTATAAGATTGAAATTCTGCCATGCACCTTCTCAGACCACAGTGGAATAAAAATAAATATAACACTAACAAAGTTCTCCTAAAACCCACAAAGACATGGACACTAAACAGCATGATGCTAAGCAACTCCTGGATCAACATGGAAATCAAAGCAGAGATTAAAAGATACCTAGAAACAAGTGAAAATGAAGAAACATCTTACCAAAATCTCTGGGATGCCATGAAAACGGTACTAAGAGGGGAATTCATATCTCTATGAATACACATGAAGAAAATGGAAAGATCAAAAGTTAACAGTGTAACAAATCACCTAAGAAAGCTGGAAAAGCAAGACCACCAAAACCCTAACTTCAGCAGAAAAATCCAGATCACCAAAATAAAAGCCAAAATTTGGGACATGGAAGATAAAAATATAATACAAAAAAATTAATGAAACCAAAAGCTGGTTTTTGAAAGCATAAACCAGATTGATGGACCCCTAGCTAGACTGACCAAGAAAAAGAGAGAAAAAGCCCAAATAAACACAAGCATCAATGCAAAAGATGAAGTGATAACTGACCCTGAAGAAATACAAAAGTTATCAGAGATTACTATGTACACCTGTATGGAAACAAACTTGAAAACCTAAATGAAATCTCCCCAGGTTGAGACAAGAAGAAATCAAAACCCTAAATAGACCAATAACAACCTAAGAAATTGAATATGTCATAAGAAAACTATCTACAAAAAAAAAAAGCCCTGAACCAGATGGCTTTCAGCAGAATTCTACAAAACATACAAGGAGGAACTGATACCAATCCTACTCAAAGTATTCTAGGTGATTGAGAAAGATGGAACTCTCCCCAAATCATTTTATGAAGCTAGTATCACACTGATACTCAACCGGGTAAAGATCCAACAAAGAAAGAGAACTACAGGCCAATTTCCTTGATGAACATCGATGCTAAAATTCTCAACAAGATTCTAACAAGTCAGACCCAACAACACATCTCAAAAATTATCCACCATGACCAGGTATGCTTCATCCCCAGGATGCCAGTTTGGTTCAACATCTGCAAGACCATAAATGTAATTAAATACATCAACAGATGTAAAGACAAAAACCACAAGATTATATCATTAGACAGAAAAAGCTTTTGATAAAATCCAGCACCTCTTCTTGATAAAAACCTTCAAGCATCTAGGCATAGATGGTACATACCTCAAAATAGTAAGAGCCATCTACAAGAAACCCACAGCCAATATACTGCTAAGCAGACAGAAATTGGAACCTTTTCCTCTGAAAACCAGAACAAGACAAGGATGCCCCCTCTCACCCCTCCTATCCTTCCAACTTAGTATTGGAAGTCCTAGCTAGAGCAATCAGACAAAAGAAGGAAATCAGGGGGATCCAAATAGGAAAAGGGGAAGTTAAGTTATCTCTCTTTGCAGACAACATAATTCTATACTTCAAAAACCCAAGAGAATCTTCCAAAAACCTCCTTGCACTGATAAAGGACTTTGGCAAAGTATCTGGGAATAAAACAAATATGCAAAAGTCAGTCGCATTTCTATACACCAACAATAAACAAACAGAAACCCAAATAAAAAGCACCATCCCATTCACAATAACCACAAAAAGAAAAGAAAAGAAAAGAAATACCTTAGAATCTTCTTAGAGAAATCAAAGATCTTTACAATGAAAACTATAAAACACTGTTCAAAGAAATCAAAGATGACACAAACAAATGGAAAAATATTCCATGTTCACGAATTGGAAGACTCAACATTGTTAAGGTGTCCACCCTACCCAAGGTAATCTACAGATTTAATGCAATACCCATTAAATTACCAGCAGCATTCTTCTCAGACCTGGAAATGACAATACAGGAATTCACATCGAAATAGAAATGACCACAAATAGCCAAAACAATCCTCAACAAACAACAACAACAACAAAAACAAAGTGGGAGGCATAACGCTCTCAGACTTTAAGGTTTATTATAAAGCTACAATAATAAAAACAGCCTGGTATTGGTACAAGAACAGAATTATAGACCAATGGGACAGGATAGAGATTCCAGAAGCAAAACCTCAATTTCTCAACCAACTCATCTTCGACAAAGCCTCCACCATCAACCACTGGGGAGAGGAAAACCTGTTCAGTAAATGGTGCTGGAAAAACTGGCTGACCACATGCAGAAGATTAAAACAAGTCCCCTACCTTGATGTACAAAAATCAACCCTAAATGGATCAAAGACCTAAATGTAAAACCTTAAACTATAAGAACCTTAGAAAACGCAAGGGTCACCCTTATAGAAATTAGAACTGGCAACCAATTCCTGATCAAAACCCCAAGTGCCCATGTCATAAGAGGTAAGATAGACAAGTGGGACCTCATCAAACTAGCAAGCTTCTGCAAAGCCAAAGAAATCATTGACAGTGTGGGGAGACAGAACACACACTGGGAAAAAATATTTGCCAACTGTGTATCTGACAAAAGCCTAACATCTAAGATCCATAAGGAACTCAAACATGCCAAAATGAAAAAACCAAACAGCCCCATTACAACATGAGGCAAAAGATATGAATAGACACTTCTCAAAAGAAGACATACGAGCAGCCAACAGATACATGAAAAAATGCTCAGCCTCACTAGTCATCAAAGAAATGCAAATTAAAACCACACTGAGAAACCACCTAACTCCTGTCAGGATGGCCATCACCAATAGCTGAAAAAGCAACAGATGCTGGAGAGAATGTGGGTAAAGGGAACACTTCTACATTGCTGGAGGGAGTAAACTAGTACAGCCTCTGCGGAAAACAGTATGGCAGTTCCTAAAAGATCTAAAAATCGACCTCTCATACAGCACCATAATCCCCCTACTGGGAACATACCTGGAGTAACTCAAATCGCTTTGGTAAAAAGATACCTGTGCATGCGTGTTTATTGCAGCGTTACTTACAATAGCAAAAACATGAAACCAACCATGCTGCCCTTCGAAAGAGGACTAAATAAAAAAAAAAAATGCGGTACATATACATAATGGAATATTATGCAGCCATAAAGGACAAAGTTATGAACTTCACAGTGACGTGGATGGACTTAGAGTCTGTAATACTGAGTGATCTATCACAGAAACAAAGAACCGAGTATCACATGTTCTCACTCATAAGCGAAACTCGAACAATTATCATAATACTATAAGGGATTGGCAGTAGTGGGAAACTGCCAGGGGAGGGGGGCGGGGCACACCTCATCAACAAGGGTACCTGCATAATGAACATTTGTATACCTAACCCTGAATTGTACCCCACATATTTAAAATAAAAAATTTTAAAAAATAAAAATAAAGGAAACACCATGTCTAAAAAAAAAAAAAAAGAAAAAAAAAATGTCTATTCGAATCCTTTGTCATTTTTAAATTAGGCTGTTGGTTTTCTTATTGTTTAAATTATAAATATTCTGGTACAAGCCTTTCTTGCATAGGTGATTTGGAAATATTTTGTCCCAGTGTACATATAACTTGTCTTTTCATTTTACCAGTGTCTTCTGAACAGCAAAGTTTGTGTGTGTGTTTCCCAGGATACAGGTTTAGGTCCACATGCACAAAGGGTAACTTTGGACAGGGGCTTAGGATACAGAGTGAATCCTCAAAAAGTGAAAAAACTGGGTCTCCCCTTCATGGCTAGGGGTACAGAATGTGTCCAGTCTCTCTCTTCCCCAGACTCAGGGGAAATGTGCGCATCAATGCACACTAATGGTCAGAAAGCTTCCAGGAACCCAGCCAGGTTGAGAAGTGAGGGGACTAGCTCCTTATCAGCTGGGAAAGTTATAATAGGGTAGAAGGAGCAAGACTTCAGTCCTCCATGTGTGGGAAGGCAGGGCAGGCAAGGCAGGCGGTCCCTAGGGCAAAAGGATTTTGACAAGTGGTTGGTAAAAATGATTGTCCTCACAGAAGCAGTTGCCCTTTATCATGAAATGTCAGCAAACAAGGTAGGTTGACTTGTGTCCTTCATGACTGTAGTTTCCATCTTTACCTCAGTTTCTCCCTTCCCCTGGCCAGGGCCATCATGGCCAGAGTGTTCATGAGAGGATAGTCCTTGATGATCATGGCCTCAGTGACAGGAAAATCATTAGGCCTGGGGTCATAGGGTCCCCTCTGTGTCCAAGACATTCCTGAAGGAAAAGGCCACCCCCCCCCACCCATGCCACCACTAGTACCTTTATGGAAGAGATACACCACTCATGCCCTTACCAGGGCCTTCATGCTTACCACCTCTAATTAAGATCCTAGTAAAAGACCAGGAGGCAACAGCACCTGCTTAATCTTGTATAAATGATCTGGTTATTTCAGCAGTTCTTTGGAGGGCTGACTGTTTGAGCTGACTGTTCGGTCTGATGGAAGTGAAACTCTTCTGTACATTAATACTTCCTTCTTTAGGGTCTTGTGAGCCCTTCCAGGTACCCATGCTCCCCACAAGAATGACCAGAACAGAAGGCCATCTAGAACTATCTAGATGAGCCACCTGGTCCCTCAGGCTCTAGGGGCTTAACATGTAGGGTCTCATTCACAGAACACTTCTCCTCTAGGCTGATGAGTTCAGGGGGTATAGGTTCAAAGGGCATAGGATCAGTTCATAAGGGTACTCGTGTTCAGGAAGAACTTCTGAAAAACTCCTTTTTCCCACTCAGTCTGGATGTATCACTCCTGGCTGTTGCTTCCAGAGGGGATAAAAAGGAAGGGAAGATCTAGGAACTAGGGATACATTCAAGGCACCTTCTATTCCTTGTTGTCATGGCTCAGACACTGGCCCACTTCAAATGCAGGTTGGTCTGACAGTATCTCTCAGCTCCATAGCCAAAGTCTTTGGTCTTATTCACATTTATTTGTTCAACTTCGTTCACTTCAAAAAAATAAGTGTTCTCTCAGTTTCTCCCTGTCTGACCATATCACAGTTGTCTTCTTCCTGCTTTTATGGATCAGTTGGCTAAAATCTACAGGACTGTCCAATGCTTTTGCATCTAGTGCCTCTGACTCCAAAGAGACTGTATTCATGACCTCTGGGACTTCACGAGGGGTTACTGGGGTTACTGGAAAATCTCAGAGGGAGGTGCTGGTCCTGGGGGAAAATACTTGATTGTGCTTGGTTCTGTGCATGCTTTTCCTTCAAAGGGACTTGACTTGGCAACTCAAAGTGATAGCACCGCCTTCTTAATTTCAAGTTTGCAGATTTTTTCTTCTGTTTGAGTCTGCTGTTGAGACTCTCTATTGCATTTTTAAAAATTTCATTCATCGTATTCTTAAGCTCCAAAATTTGTTTCATTCTTTTTTTACGATTTCTATCTCTTTGTTGAACTTTCCATTTTGTTCATGTATTTTTTTAAATTTCATTGTCTGCATTTTCTTTTAGCTTGCTGACTCTCTTTAAAACAATTATTTTGAGTTCTTTGTAAGGAAATGTGTAGATTTTTGTTTTTTTGGAGTTGGTTACTAGAAAATTATTGCACTCCTTTGGAGGTATGCTTTCTTGAATTTTGTGTTTCCTGTAGCCTTGCATAGATGTCTGTTCATTTAAAGGAACAGTCACCTGTTCCAGACTTTATAGACTGGTTTCGGTGGGAAAAGACAGTCTTTTATCAGTGAGTGTGAAGGTACCAGATGAATAGGGTGTAGCAGCTTTGGTTGATGAGTTCGCTGCATCAGCTCCTGCTCCTAGGGGTGTGGTGGCATAGATTCTAGTCAGCTTTTTCAGCTGAGGTCAGTGTTAGTGAGGAATGTGGGGGTCCTTGGTGGCCAATGCTGCAAGTATCTACAGTGGTAATGAGGGCTATTAGGATTCTCAGATATGCTGGGGTCCTCTTACTCTCTTTTCCTTCCTAGAGGGGAGTCACAGCTGAGGGTATTCCTCTTGCTTCCGGGATCAGAACATAATGCTCAGCAGTGCTGGGGTGGAAGGCTGATTCAACCCCAGGAAGTTATGGAAGGAAATGGCAACTTCTTCCCTGAAGGGCAGCATTAGCAAAGACTGGGGTAGGGGAGGGGAGTCTCTGGGACAAAAGCTATGGGTGTCTTCACTGGCAGAGAGGGCTTCTGGGATCCTTGGCGGGGAAAGCTGCTGAGGTCCTCCTGTTTTGCTTTTTCCTCATGGGAGAAGTTCATGACTGAAGGAATCTCTATTGTTGCTGAGCTGTGCTGAAATGGGGGATAGGGTGACACAAGTAGAATGCTTCCTACACTTTTTTATGTGACCATGCTCAGTGTTTGTGTACCACTGAGTTGTTGCAGCTTTTTCATGGTACTCTAGAGCTCTCTCAGAGATAGTTTGGTCAGTAGGTTGTTGTTTATTGTTTTTGTGAGGAAATGGGAGTTGGGACCTTCTTGTCTGCCATCTTTCTGGCATCATTTTAAGATGTCCTTTCTTGACTCATGGATTATTTGGAAGTATATTTTTAAAATTTCCAAGTATTTGGAGATTTTCCTGTTGTCCTTGTATTGTTGATTTCTAGTTAATTCCATTATGACCTGAGAATATTCTTTGTATGATTTCAACTCTTTCTTATTTGTTATTTTAAATTTATAATTCAGAATATAGTTTATCCTGGTGGATTTTTTATGGCCACTTAAAAATGAATGTTCTGTTCTTGCTGGGTGAATGTTTTATAAACATCAATTAGATTCAGTTCGTTGGCTGATGAGTCTTCTTTGCCAATGGAAGAGGACTCCAAGCCCACCCATGAATGTAATGCAATACAGTCTACATGCTCCCAATTAGTGACCTCTCCATCCCATAGAAGGAAATTAACCCTGCATTGCCCAAGGACACTGTGATAGCCTCCCTTGAGGGGGTTACCATGTAAGACAGTGCTGATTTTTTCAGGACTTACCATCCTACTCCCCACCCTTCTTGTTTTCCCTAGACCTATAACTAAACTCAAGTCTTAGCAAACTCCTAAGAATTAAGGCACAAAATGTATGGATAATGAAGTTGCCTTTCCTTCATGCAGTGCTTCTGTCAAACCTACCATCCATGGACTTACAGAATGCCTCATCTACTGCTGTGGCATTCTATATGGCATTCCTTTTGATCAAAGAACTCACTTCACAGCAAATGAAGTGGTACAATGGGCCCATACTCACAGAGTTTGCTGGGTTTATCACACTTCCCACTATCCTGAAGCAGTTGGCTTGATAGAACAGTTGAATGGCATTTTGAAGTCTCAGTTACAATGTCAGCTAGGTGCCAATGTTGTAGCAACTACAGCAACTCACTGGGAACAGGAATGAATGCACTCAGAACAGGTACCGGAGACCGAGAGGAGAATCAAAGGTGTTTATTCTGGAAGTCTTAGTCCAAGTAGCCTCCCCAAATCTGAGCCCCGACCCTCAGTTTCAAGCTGCTTTTATAAAGCTTTTTTGTGGTTACAACACACATGGGTTTGCCATTGGTGGGTTTACAATTTTAAATTTAGGACCGGGAATGGTTACTTCCACAGCAAGCACTGAAGCAGATATCTTTATGGATGTTTCCATATGAGGTGTAGTAAAGCGTGTTTACAGAAGCAAAGATTGCGATTAAGGGAAATGGCATGCAGCTACTTACTTAAAATAATACCCTTGAGCTCAACTTTTCTGCTTAATTCCTGTTTTTCTATTTCACCAATACCTTGCAGGGCTGAGATGAGGTTCTCTGGGAGGTTGTATATGCTATGAGTCAGTGTCCAATATAAGGTGCTGCTTTCTCCTGTAGCTAGTATTCACAAGTCCAAGTACAAAGGGATACAATTGGAAATGGCACTACTCACTACTTACCCTTAGTGACCCACTAGCAAAATTTTTGCTTCCTATTCCCATGATTTTATGCTTTGCTGGCCCAGAAGTCTTAGTTCCAGAGAAAGGAATGTTTCTACTGGGAGATACAACAATTCCACTGAACTGTAAGTTAAGACTGCCTCCTGGCCACATTAGGCTTCTTATGCTTCTAAATCAACAGACGAAGAAGGGTTACTGTACTGACTGGGGTGACTGATCCTGACTACAAAGGAGATATTGGATTACTGCTCCACAATGGAGACAGAGAAGAGTATGTTTGGAATATAGGAGATCCCCCAGTGTATCTGTTAGTATTGACATGCCCTGTGATTAAGGTCAATGGAAAACTACAAGTCAATTCAGATAAGGCTATTAATAACCCAGACATTTGAGGAATGACAGTTTTACCACCAGGTAAAGAATAATGACTAGTTGAGATACTTGTTGAGGGTCAAAGGCTCTATGGAACTGATAGTGCACAAAACACTTAAAATATCAGTTATGGTGACCAGTCTAGGCAACTTGGTGAGACCTGTCTCTGCAATATATAAAAAAATTAGCTGGGTATGGTAGCGCATGCTTGTAATTCCAGCTACTTGGAAGACTGAGATGGAAGGATCACCTGAGCCCAGCAGGTTGACACTGGGGTGGCTGTGAATAAGCCTCTGTACTCCAGCCTGGGCAACAGAGTGAGACTCTGACTAAAAAAAAAAAAAAAAAAATTAGCTATGATCTCATAACTAATTTAAAGAAATGAGGTCTGTAATTATCACAAATATTTCTTTTTTATTATGTTGTGAATATTGTCTATGTGTGTTTATATTTTTTCTTCCTTCTCCTATCCCCATAGCAAGTAATGTAAGGTTCATGGACTTTATAATATTTGAATATTTATAACTCTACATTTATAGTATTTAAGTGTTGTTAACGCCGGGTTCAGTAGCTCAGCCTGTAATCCCGTGCCTTTGGGAGGCTGAGGTGAGTGGATTGTCTGAGCCCACGGGTTCGAGACCCGCCTGGGCAACTTGGCGAGACCTCATCTCTACAATAAACCAAAAATCAGCTGGGCGTGGTAGTGCACACCTGTAGTTCCAGCTACTTGGAAGGCTGAGGCAGAAGGATCACTGGAGCCCAGCAAGTCAAGGCTGCGGTGGTTGGGAGCGGCCACTGCACTCCAGTCTGGGCGACAGAGTAAGACTCCAACTCAAAAAAAAAAAAATTAAGTGTTGTTAACTTTATATAATTAAAATTATTAATATTAGTAAAATTACATCATTGTTTAAGTTATAGAATATTGAAAAGAGTAAACATCAGTCAGTCTTGCATCCTCTTCTGGGGAATGCGTTTTCATGTGTATGCAGGATAGTTGTACCATGTTAGGTAGAAGCATGACCTGATTATTTCTTTATTTAGAGATTAAGTATGATTTAGGGAGATTCACATGGGTGCCAAGTCAACAAGGGGTGGATTTGTGATGGCTAATTGCATGTGCCAACTTGGCTGGTTGTCTAGATATTTGGTCAAACATTATTCTGGATGTTTCTGTGAGTACATTTTGGGGCAAGATTTACATTTAAATAAGAAGACTTTGAATAAAGCAAATTGACTTTTATAATGTGGGTGGACCTCACTCAATTAGTTGAAGGCCTAATGTTAATTATTGAATGGTTGTGTACCCCCAAAAAGTCATATGTAATGTAATGATATTAGGAGGTGGGACCTTTAGAAAGTAACTGGGCTTAGATAATGCCATGAGGGTGAATTCTCCATAATGAGATTAGTGCCTTTATAAGAAGAGGAAGAGATACCAGAGCCTTCTCCCTCTGCCATGTAAGGATACAGCAAGAAGGCAGATAGCTGTCTACAAGCCAGAAAGAGAGCCCTCACCAAAGTGGGATCATGCTGGCATTCTTATCTCAAGATTTCCCAGCCTCCAGAGCTGTGAGAAATAAATGTCTGTTGTTTAAACTTCCCATCTGTGATATTCTGTTGTAGCAGCTAGAGCTGACCAAGACATCTGACTAGAACAAAAGACCAACCTATCACAAGCAAGAAGGCATTCTGTCAGCAGATAACCTTGAGACTTGAACCAGAATATCAGTTTTTGCCTACGTGTTTATAGCATCAGAAAGCAGAACAGTGTTTACCTGGATATGGGAGTGGGGAAAGAGATTACAAAAGAGCACAAGGAAATGCAGAAGTGATGGATATATTCACTATCTTGATTGTGGTGATGCTTTCAAACGTATCAAAGTTTATCCAGTTGTATACTTTAGATATGTGCAGTTTGTTACATGTCAGTTATGCCTCAGTAAAGCTGTAAATGCCCCCCAAACAACAATCTCAACAAAGCAGACACAGACCATACCTTCATGATGCTCACTGTCTATTGGTATAAAAATTGCTAACACTTACAGAGTGCTTATTATGTGCCAGGCAGCATCCTGTGCACTATATAGGTCACCTCTTTTGACACACAGGTAGTAGTATTATAACCTCCTATTGTAGAGGAGGAAAATGAAGTTAGAGAGTATAAACAACTTGCCCTGACTTCACCTCTCTAAACAGCAATTTGAGTCTGTGACTCCATAGCCATTCTCATACAGGGCTTAGTACAGGGGACAGCAAAGCATGAAGAGGGACAGGAGTGCAAAGGAGCCTAAGGATGGAAGCAGAGCCCTGTATACCAAGCTCAGGGGCAAGACTTTCATCTTGCAAGTTTATGCATTTGTTAAAGATTTCCTCCATTCGTCAGATAAGATGAGAATCAGCAAAAAATGATCAAAATGAAAGGAAAGATAAAAGGATGGAGATAAGAAAGGAAGAAAAGGACAGAGATAAGAAATGAAGCAGGAAGAAAGGGAGGGAAGGAGGGAGGGTGAAAGAGGCAGGGGACAGGGACAGAGGGAAAAGGCAGGTCATATTTTCAAGGACCTTAAATAATAATTTAAGTATAAAAAAGTGTAGTTCTGGCTAAATTGGGGTGGAGTGGGCAGAGATAGAATAGTCTCAAAGCCTGAGACCTGGGTAGATGAGGCTGGTTTGACGAACCTCATACACTTCCCACTTAGCAATTTGTCCTCTTCAGTTTCCATGTTTGTAGAGCAATGGGGGAAAATCACATCAATCATGCACTGAGTCAGGAATGGCCTGTAATGCTGTGAGATGATGGGCAGAGTGGGAGTGTAGGATGGGAAATATGTCAGTGTTCCATGGAATTTCCCTGGAGATGCTGAATGATACCTTGGGAAGAAAATTTTGTGGATCCTGTGGTCATACATACAGATTAAGGATGCTCACCCACAATGGGTAATTCCAAAGACATTGGGTGAAATGACTCACATAGAGGCCAAACAGAGAAAATATCTCAATTTTAGCATTTTATGATTGTTACAAATTATAAATGTATTTAACTTATTAAAAATGTGATACTGTGGACCCCAAAAGTAATTCTTTACTTTAGAAGGATGAATCTACTTTTTGTTCTGAAGAGGTCAAGAGGTACAACCTGAGTCATCAACTTAAGACAGGATGTTATGGCCTGAATGTTTGTATCCCTTCAACATTCATATGTTGAAACTGCATCTCCAGTGTGATGGTATTCAGAGATGGGGACTTTGAGGGTAAGTAGTTCATGAGGAATGAGTCCTTCTGATGGGAATAGTGTCCTTAAAAGAAGAGATACCAGATGGCTTGCTCTCTCCAACTTGTGGGGGGGTTGGTGACATGGCAGCTGTCTGCAAGCCAGGAAGTAGGCCCTCACCAGGAACCTAGTTTGCTGACACCTTGACCTTGAACTTCCAGTCTGTAGAACTGTCAGAAATACATGTCTGTGGTTTAAGCCACCCAGTCTGGGGTATTTTGTATGGCAGCATGAGCTGATTAAGATACAGAACTACTACAATTAATTCTGAGAAGAATGCAAGTACAAATGGAATCATCTCCAAACATCATAGCCCAACCAAGCTGCAGAGGAGACAAAGTGACAAGGGAAATATCACTGTTCTAGTTGTGAGTCTTCAATGAACATATGTGTGACTTTGGGTGAGAATTCCCATATCTGTCTCTTATTGTACTCAGCTGTAAAATGAAGGGTTAAACTTAAATGCCTTGGGATCCTTCAAGTTCTCAGGCAATCAATCTGACATCCCTTCTTTTTATTGTTGGTGGAGTTGTTATTATACATTTACCTAGCCTAAATGGGTGAATTAAAATTGCTTAAAGAGATTAAACAATTTTATGGAAAAAATATTTTTTAAGTTGACACAATAATTATACATATTTATGAGGTACATATTGATGTTTGATATATATAATGTACAGTGATCAGATCAGGGTCATTAACATATCTGTCATCTCAAACATTATAACTTCTTTGTGTTGGGAACATCCAGTGTCCTTCTGGTTATTTGGAACCAATAACATATTACTGATAACTAGAGTCATCCTACAGTGGTATAAGATTCTAGAACTTATTTCTGCTCTCTAGCTGTAATTACATATTTTTCAACAAATCTCTCCCTATCCACTACCTTTTCCCTACCCTTCCCAGCCTCTAGTATCCATTCTTCTACTTTTTACTTCTATGAGATCAACTGTTTTTCGCTTCTGTATATGAGAGAGAACATGCAGTATTTAACTTTCTGTTCCTTGCTTACTTCACTTAAAATAATAACCTCCAGTTCCATCCATGTTGTCAAGAATGACAGGATTTTGTTCATTTTTATGGCTAAATAGTATTCCATTGTGTGTCATACACCACATTTTCTTTATTCATTTATCTGTTGTTGGAAAACTAGGTTGATTTCATATCTTGGCTGTTGTGAATAGTGCTGCAATAAACAGTGCAGAGACAGTGAAATTGTCTCTTCAATATGCTTATTTTCTATCCTTTGGATAAATGCCCAGTAGTAGTATTGCTGGATTATATATAGTAGTTCTATTTGTGGGTTTTTTTTTGAGGAACCTCCATACTGTTTCCCATAGTGACTGTACTAGTTTACACTTCTACCAATAGTGTATAAGAGTTCCCTTTTCTTTGCATCCTCACCAGTATTGGTTATTTTTTGTCTTTTTGGTAATGGTCATCCTAATTAAGGAGAGGTGATCCCTCCTTGCTGTTTTGTTTTACATTTCCCTGATGATTAGTGATATTGAGTACTTTTCCCCACATATTTCTTGGCCATTTGTATGTCTTCTTTTGAAATTTTAAAATTGCATTGGTTTTTTGTTGTTGAGATGTTTGCATTCCTTGTATATTCTGGATATTAATCCCCTGTTGAACGATTGGTTACAAATATTTTCTACCATTCTGTAGATTGTCTTTTCACTCTGCTGTGCAAAAGCTTTGTAGTTTGATAAATCTCATTTGTTTATTTTTGCTTTTGTTGATTATGCTTCAAAAGTCTTATTCATATAATTTTTTCCCCAGACCAATCTTCTAAATTGTTTTCTCTATGTTTGTTTTAGTAGTTTTATAGTTTTAGGTCCTACATTTAGATGTTTAATCTATTTTGAGTTCATTTTTTGTATAGGATGAGAGGTGGGGAGTCCATTTTCATTCTTCTGCATATGGATATCCAGTTTTCCCAGAACCGTTTATTGAAAAGACTGTCCTTTCCCAGTGAATGTTCTTGGCACTTTTATAAACAATCAGTTGGCTGTAGAAAAGTGGATTAATTTCTGAGTTTTCTGTTTTGTCCCATTGGTCTACATGTCTGTTTTTATGCCAGTACCATGCTGTTTTGAATTCTCTCTACCTGGGTCGGTCACATCTATCTGCGAGTTTAATGCAGTTTCTTGATTTCAATAACATTTTTTGTTTCAACTTGGGGCTGATTGGAGAGCTTCCTGGGGCTTCAGAGCAATCATGAGTGGTTAATATGTTAAGTGCCTTAGGGGCAGGTTTAGTTGCCAGAGCACTAGTTTTAAGTTTTTAAAGAACTAAAACACTATAACTGGTTCAGCACCACCTGTGTCTCTCCTGTGATTTAGAGCTGTTTGTGGTGAGCTTGTGCCAGCAACAGGTGTTGAGGCTCAACTGTCATCAGAGGTAGGTGGGCAAGACCAATTAGGCAGCGCAAAATCATTAGTGCGTATCATTATTCTAGCTCCCTTTTGAAAGGTTGGCCATGGGAGGGATAAATGGACAGTAGAGGGGTCTGACTGTCTGGGTGGGTGGAGGAAGGTGGGATATTTCATGGAAATTCACAGTACCCTTGGCAGGCATAACTTAAGCCATTGGACTGATCTCATCCATCTTGATGTTATTTTTCTCAGCAAGCAATAACCTCAGCTTTCCATGGCTTGTGGTTTCTGTGAGCTAGAAATGAATTCCCTCACTCTGAGTGAAGGTGCCCAATTGGAAACAGAAAAAAAAAAATTATCCCATAAAGGCATTTTGTCATTAGGGAGTGGCCAAAATTTGGAGGAGTCCCATGGATAGAGATCACTTTGGACATCAGCTTGAGTCCGAAGAGCAATGAGTCACTCAGTCAGGCATTCTCATAACCAACACTTATTAAGCATCTGCTGTGTACCAGTCTCTAAACTAAATGTTTCAGATACTGGAAATGAACAGCTGTGGTTCTTGTTTTCAAGGTATTTACATATTGGCAAGAGGGCTAAAAGCAGAGATTATTAGACTTAATCACATGATATTATAGATTTTCAATCACTCTAGTTTATAAAAACACACCAATTTCATATGGTTCAACCAGGTGCCATTATGTCTTAAGTATTACATGCTTTGGTCACAAAGAGCAGAGAGTAACCAATTTAAATGTTAGATAGTTGTCAAAAGGGTTTATTAAGGAAATGACATTTAACTTTAGCCTTAATATAATTTTGAAAATATGTTAAAAGGTGAGTTGAAAAGGAAAGAAATTGCATGTATTTCATAAATGTTTTTTGAGCACCTACTATGTACAGTATTGTATAATATGCTGGAAATACATTATTCAGCCTATATATTAATAACTGATAGTCTGTCTTCCTGAAATTTGCATTTCAAAGAGGGAGGTGAATCCTAAAGAATAAACACCCAACTAATCATTTAACTACAATTCTGAGAGGTTCTGCAAAAAAGCAAAGTCTGCTACAAGAGAATGTAACTAGGGCCTGACTTGGTTTGTGTGGCGAGGATAAACTTTAGCTGGATTCTCTGGGATAAAAAAGGAATTAGGAGCTGGGCTCGGTGGCTCAGCCTGTAATCCCGTGCCTTTGGGAGGCTGAGGTGAGTGGATTGCCTGAGCCCACGGATTCGAGACCCGCCTGGGCAACTCGGCGAGACCTCATCTCTACAATAAGAGTAAAAAAATTAGCCGGGCATGGTAGTGCGCACCTGTAGTTCCAGCTACTTGGAAGGCTGAGGCGGAAGGATCACTGGAGCCCAGCAGGTCGAGGCTGCAGTGGCCAGAAGCATGCCACTGCACTCCAGTCTGGGTGACAGAGTAAGACTCCAACTCAAAAAAAAAAAAAAAGGAATTAGGCAACCAGAATAAGATACAGGTTGTAGAGAACATTCGCAAGGGGGAAATTAGCATTTGCAAAGGCCCAGCAGGCCAAGGGGACAGCATTTGCTTCCTTCAAATTTCAATAGTCCAAAGAATACTCTTCTCTCTGATGTGATCTCATTTCCAGGGTTCTGACAGTTGCTAATTATGCACTAGTAGACCTGGGTTCTAAATTCAACCAAGTCACTAATAGGTGATGGTGGAGATATTTAAGCTTGCAGCCATTAATCATAAAATGACTTAAATAGATCATTCCCACAGCACCTTATTATTTTATATATAGTATAAATAGATACACTTATATTTACATAGATAGACTATGCACTTAGTTTTCTCTATAGTATAAATAGTTTCATAAATTGATGTCTAAAGAAGAATAGTTCCAAGTGCCTATGTTGGAACTTGCATTTTATAAACTCCTACTTTCAGATAATGATTCAAATGGACTTTCTTTTTGTTAGCTTGACTCAGCAATAGAAAGTATTTTCAGGAACACTTCTGGTCATAAAATTTGCTCTGGTCTGATGATGTGGCCAGTGCTCTTGTGTTCTGCTCCATCATTTCTTCCCCTCAATTGCAATCTAATGATCATCTTAGTTTCTATTTGGGGCTCCCAGGTGTTGACCACTGTACCCCTCAACCCTCCAACCACCAAAGACCTCCAGAAAAACTTGTTCATCAGGAATAACTAAGTGTACTGGACTTACATCAGTAAGAGAGAACACCATCTTGACAGACTCTTAGTAGTATCTCAGAAGGGGAAAGTATCTCAGAAGGGTTTGAGTAGTTGGACAGAGTGACTTTAAATCACATCCTGAAAGGCAAGAAACTAGATGAGACTGTGCAGTTTGGTTGGGTTAATGATGCCAATAAGACTCTTGAAGTGAATCTTAACAAATAAGCTGTTAGTCTTGTTAAGTAAATTATTGTATTGGCTCACCATCTTATCTTCCAGGAACAAATATTCCCCACAGCAAAGCACTAATATGTTTGCCTAGCTATGATATTGTTTATCAATAAAGCAGAAAAATATATTTGACCCCACACAGGTGCAAGAAAACATATTGGTTTCAATTCTCACAGGTCACTCAGCTAAAGGGGACACATCCATATGTGTGGAAGAAAAATTAAATTAGTAAAATGAAAATTGCATGAAAAATGAAAGCAAATTAAGCTATTAAGGATATCAATATTTTCTAATTGTTCTAGAGTTTTGAGGCTCCTTGTCAGATTCTTGCTGATTCCCCTTAGGCCTTAACTAGAGGAATGAGTCTGAAAGCCTGTTGGTAGCTCTTACCTGAGTGTGTATCAGTCACTCATGGCTGTGGGGCACAGGCACTTTGCAAGTGTCTCCATTTTGAACATGCATCTGAGATCACAAGACTCCGACTGAGTACCCTACTGGAAGTGTTCCCAGTAGGCTCCAGATGGAGGGAAAGCTTTCAGGATCTGCCAACTGAGGTCAAAATGGAGAGAAACCTGGGTTGCTGGGAGACTTGAAAAAAGGAATGGTGAGGGAGTGAGAGCCTGGAGAGCTGGTGCTGCCTGAAAGTCTCTGTGCCACTTTCATGGACTGTTCCTTGTCTCTTCTCCATGTCTAGTCACTTTGCAGCCTTCATTGGAGGATCAGTTGCCATCACCTTAGAAATGAGGGGGTAGGAGGACGGGAGGAGGACCAGGGGTGAGGGGGCAGAAGAAATGAGGTGGTTTCTCTCCACAGATAATGGAAATAAGTCCTGAATGTTCCCAAACCTTTGTACACCACAGTCTCGTTCTGCTGTAAGGTCTTTAGTGTAAAACAATTCCATGGATTGATTAGTTCATTCATTCATTTAACAAATATTTTGCATTCTTCATGTAGCCAACTGCACGCCAGTCTCCAGGAATACGCAGTGAATGGCACATGAACAGTTCCTGCTTCAGTGGGCCTACAGTCTATGGAACTGCAGACAAGGTAATAGAAAATGACAATGTGGTTTGAGGAGTCTATTAGAGAGAAGCACAGAGGTATGAATTCATTGAAACAGCATTCCTCGTGGGCTTGGGGGGGTGGGGCTAATGGGGAGTAGGATGGTAAGAGTAAGTCTAAACTGTGATCCAAAGAATGAGTAGGAGTTAGCCTGCAAAATGATGAAGAACAGACAGCATGTGCAAAGACCATGAAATCTGAAAAAGAGCCTGACATGAACTACCAATATAACAGCATTGCTGTGTGACCTTGGGCAAGCCATTTAACCTCTCCAAATCCCAGCTACCCCATCTGGGACTTAAAAGTTTGAATAACATATCTCCATTCTCAGACTGGTCAAACATTCAATAATAGATGAGCAATTAGAGCAATGGTTTTCAAATATTTTTGCTCATATACCCCTTAACATAATTCTTAAATATTTAATATTTAAAAATATTGCACATGAATTTTAAGGTGACATATGAAATGTATCATGATCCACGAACAAACTCTTCTTTCATGGCTGGGAATGTTACAACATTTTATTTTCTTCTGAATCTTGTGTCTCCATTCCACTTCTCTAATTTTATTCCAATTTTTTTTGACTTAATAGTCTTTTATTGATCATCTTATTATACTTCCTTGCAACTAAAATATGTATGTAAACTGAAATTTATTTCCAAAATTTTCTGAGACCATAAGACTCAATGTTTTAAAAATCCCTTATGAAGAGTTATTATTACAGTTAATAGTGCACTTACCTGGTCAAAACAACCTATATATGTTATAAATTTGTATACTTATTACATATTAAAGTAAAATGCTAATGAAAATGAATGAATGAATCGGTTAATGTGACTGATGTTTCTGTTCCTGTATCTTAAAAAGATACTTTGACTGCACATGGATGATAATTATTCATTGGTAGAATGAGACAGGGTTTGGCACCAATCCTATTCCTGTTTTTCATTTTTATAGATGTAAGTTCTGAGAAATCTTGTAAATATAAATAAATAGATAGGAATGAATGGAGCTTGGATATCAATGTCACTCAATTTGCTTATTTCAGTTGTTTGGCAAAATTACAGTAATCAATTATCAAAAGATCTTGTAATTTTGATGAAAGCAACATACTGGAAACTAATTGACTTTGCAATAGATTTGTTTCTCAGTTATAGAGTTGCTATCTCAGTCTTGGGATATCTTCCCAAAAAGTTTTTACAGAGGCTAATTAGGATGATAATTAGTTATTCATGTTGCTCATTGACTTAGACCTTTTCTCTACCCAGATATATTCTGGAAAAAATTCAGAAAGAGAATATTCTATTAATGTCAACATACTTTTGAAAATACAAGATTTTAAAATAGAGGCTATTATTTGATCATGTGCTTTAATATATAGTTGTCAAATTTTTTCATCTGTAGATTTAGCTCATCATGACAACATCCTCCACATAAGCTAATGGCAGAGCTTCCTTAGATCAACAAGCCAAATTAGACTATTCCTGTCAGAAAAAGTCTGACTTCATTTTTGAACTCAAATAAGTTCACTTGCATCCCTGTGACAAATTGTCTCACTTTTGAATCCAAATTCTTAGTGAAGGCATAAATAGCCTTCATCTGAGCTTGTCACTTGAATGAAATCCAATTCCTCCACCTCCAATGTTTTCTAAGCACATTTCCCTTTCATCCTGTCAGGGGACTTCAGGAGAGATGTGTTCTAGAGCTATTCCTGTGTGGTGCCAAGAGATTTTTCACAGCTCAAGTAATGCACCCTAGTGACATTTAGGATTGGTAAGTGGCATGCAGTGTTCTTACAAAGTGGAGGAAAGTTGACTGGGGGCAAAAAGACTTGGGAAATGTGAACTGCAGAAGCAGATATATTCTAAGGCAGAAAGAATACACATCTAAGTTAAGAATCAGAGCATTAATTCGCTTAAAATAGTCAATGCCTGAATAGCCTCTGGAAAAAATTTCATGTACCCCTATTTAAAGAATATTAGTTTTAGGTCAGTCGTGGTGGCTCACATCCATAATCCCAGCACATTGGGAGGCCAAGGCAGGAGGATTGCTTGAACTCAGGAGTTCGAGACCAGTCTGGGCAACATAGTGAAACCTCATTGCTACAAAAAAAAAATCACAAAATTAGGACATGATGGCATGCGCCATTAGTCCCAGTTTCTCGAGAAGCTGAGGCAGGAGGATTGCCTCAGCCCAGGAGGTCAAGGCTGCAGTGAGCCGTAATCATGCCACTACACTCCAGCCTGGATGACAGAATGAGACTCTGACTCCAAAAAAAAAAAAAGAAAGAAAGAAAAATAATATTGATTTAAAAAGAACTCTCATTTGCAATCTTAGCCACGGAGCACTCCATTCATTCAGTTTTTTTGAATGCAGGATTCATCTCTCCTCCAAGTTTACACACTTTACTTCTTTCTTTTTAGAAGAGTATGCACATTTAGTCCAAGGAGTGGCTGGGCTGCATTCCCATTCTCCACACAGCTTCCTTCACCTGAACTGCAGAGACTCCTAAAGTTAGGAGCCTTAGTGTCAGTCCTTTGGGGAAGTTATTGAGGTTCATTAAGCTTCTGGCTATCTCCCTGACAACAAAACAAATGGTGTATTTCACAGAATCACAGTTTTGCAACAGCTGAAAGAATTTCAACCTGTCCAACACTTATTTTATAGGTAGAAACTGAAGCCAGAGAGATGAGTGATTAATGTTCCCCAAATTTCACAGCTTGTCAGTGGCAGAACTGGCGCTGCAAGTCAAGACTCCCGATTCCCCAAATCAGGGCCACACCTGCAGAAAAGGAGCATTGTTTGACATCACATGGAGAAAATAAATGGGTTGGCTGACCAGATTTGTCACTTTTTGCCTGGCTACCCCACTATCCTTTAGATACAGTTGTTCATCTGGAAATGCAGTTGGTCATATACTTCTCAGAGGTTCTCAGATAGATAGCAGCTAGAGATGACTGAATGACTTTCCTAAGAGAGAAGTTTTTATAACCTTGATTATCACTCAAGTGACCTCAGGGTCCCCAGGATTCCTACTGGATATAGACTGGGCAGAAGTCTGAAATGCTTCAAATTATTCCAAATTACAGATGCTTCAAAATAAAAACCCTGGGGAAAGTTGGCTGCATCTCTGGACTTTTCTCATTTCATGCTAACTTAACTGCTCACTCCCCACTGTATGCCTGCTGGGATTTCCAGCGGATCAGAGATGCCAGCCATGACCAACTCCCCATTAATGACCTCAGTATGCTACACTTTACTTAGCTATAAAATAGCCTTTCATGATTCTGGAAGAGACCAACATACATACCTGTTGTCTCAATCTGTTCATGCTGCTATAACAAAATACCTTAGACTGGGTCATTTATAGGCCGCATACATTTATTGCTCAGGATTATGGAGGCTGAAAAGTCCAAGATCAAGGTGGTGGCAGGTTTGGTGTCTGGTTTGGTATCTGCTTCCAAGGTAGTGCCTTGTTGCTCGCTCTTACATGACAGAGGCACAAGGGCAATAGGATCTGGCTAGTTCTCCCTCAACATTTTTATAAGGTTGCCAGTCCCATTTACAAGGGCTCTGTCCTCAAATCACCTCCTAAACGTCCCATCTTTTAGTACTTTCACATTGGTGTTAAAATCCCAACATGAATTATGGAGGTGACACGAACATTCAAACCATAGCACCTGTGCTAGATGGGACTTCAGAGATGGGGAGAAATGCATCTCTCTTGCTTGGACATCATCACCTTCCCATTCCTCTGCCTAAAATGATCCTGAGATGTGTCTGTAGAAGTCAGCATGATGATACATCTGAAACTGAATCTTCGTGGAGAATGCAGATGATTAAAGTCTACACAGCTAGAAAAAAGGCAGAGAAATTAACCGACTGATTTAGGAAGAAAAAAGAGTTCATCAGTATAATCAGATGCAGTTTTAACATCCAAATTAGCAACCTCGTTTCCTGAATCCATGGGTAATTGCAACTCTTCATTTTAGAAATGCCTATAATAAAACTTTTAAAAATAAATTCAAGTAACTTTGCAGAAAAATAAGACTCCAAATGAATATGATACTTAATTATCTAGAGTCTAAAAATATTAAGATGAAAAGGGATTTTTAGAAATCAGCTGTAAAATGCAGATTATGGACATGCCACTTGGAATTGTGGTGAAGATGAGACATTGTAATGAGTGTGATGCACTTAGCTTGAGCCTTCTGGATACTATTATTATTTCATCAAATACAGTTTGGTCATTTCATAAGCCAAGGGAGGACAGGAAACCTAAAGAGACTGACTTGTCTGAGGTCAGAAAGCTGCCAATGAAAGTCCCAAGATTAATGTCCTTTAGGCTAATGCTCAGTATAGAATCTTTTCTACTATGCATGCCTCCAACACCTAGCAAGTTTAAATCAAAATATTTTAATTCAACTCCCCCAAGCTCTAAAAAATGCTGAGGGGGATGAAACTTTATCAAAGATTTCTGGTGTATTTCAGTCACTACAAATTGCTTGAGATTGCTGGAAGAGTCATGGAAGCCTTTGTTTCAGCCAGAACCTCAGGCCTCACATTGGTTAGGGAGCTGCTCAGGAGGACCTTTCAGAAGGAAGTGAAAGGCGGTAATGGCTTATAGGGTAGGTGATGCTTTTACAAAAGGAAGTGATGGCATCTTCTCTCTTTGACTTCAAATTTCCAGAAAACTTATCTACAGTGGATATTTATTTTGGCCTCTCTCAGAATTGCTGGAGCCCATTTCATGTCAGAATTCAGGGGTGCTGGTTAGAGAGAGAATACAGTCTGCAAAACCCAGGGATGGTTGGCCAGGTCCATCCTCTGGAATCTCCATGAGGGGCTCTTTAACTGAGATAAGCAGAGGTAGACCACTCAACCCATGCACCTATAAAACTTTGCACAGTAACACGGAAATCCTCTTTTTCTGCCTTAAAAAAAAAAACTATGAAATACAGCAGTTAAATCAATGTACATTTTTTGGAATATAATGAGAATTCACTGCCTTAAATATTGGTGCATCTTTCCCCTTCTATTCAGTGGATTTGGCTATTTTTTAGAGCTTTAGGTAAGTTCTAGTCTAGTTTATATTCAGCTGCTATTTTAAAAATCCTTCATTCCTTATGTTAGTGCCCCCCAATTCCAAACCGTGCTGTTCTGAATTTTAAAGAATGTAATTTTGGGGAGGACTGAAAGAAGAGTAAGTTCTTGCTCAGCCATGCTAATCTAATCATGAGCATTCATTCTTTACAACATTCCATTCCCTCCCCTAATGTGTGTGTGCATGCGCATCTATCTACCTACCTACCTGAAAACTGAGATGTATCAGTTTCTTTAAATAGATGGGTAAATTATATGTGTTTATGATTTTGCATTCTGCTTTTTTGTTTTCAATATGTCAGCGAGGCCTTCTGCCTCTTTCCAGATTAGGCAAATTAGCAAGAATTTTCCAACATCATTGCCAATGAATTTCTAAAGTTCCCTCCAATATTTCTCTGAATTACTGGGAAGGAGACAGAGTGGAGCTTGTGTTCTTAAGGCTTCCTCTGTTTCCTGGGCTACTTCTTTCCTGCTTGCCACTTTGGCTTCATTTATACTCCATAAAACTCTGTTCATTCTGGAAACTAAATAGACCAAAAACACTCTCACTTATAAAAAATAAAGGTAAACAGATAAGACATTTCTGAAGTTTTGGGGGGGAGGTAGAAGGGGTATTAAAATGGGTGGATGACATATAAACACAAACAGCCCCAAGTGGAAGAGTAGTAGACCTCACCATTCTTAAAATGTGTTTTGACCACATAGTCTCCAGAAAATGTCACTGGCCTTCATTCACCCTAATACAAGCATTTCCATCTTCTTGGCTGTTTTCTTTCTCTTTCTGTTAAAAACAAAAACTGAAAATTCTTTTCCTTATTTCATGCAGAGCCTTCTTCTCCATTCTCTGGTATATTAAAACTAACCTAAGGAACCTTACAAAACTTCTTGCCCTTCTCAAGTAAATATAATTCTCTACCCAAGGGGAATTCGAGAGCTACCCCTGAGAAGGCAACTTCATTATAACTAATGCCATTTGTAATATTGATTTCATGTTCAACCCACAAGTTGGCTATTTCATATAGCTTTATATACATCTGTGTATATACAAAATAGCAGAAGTCATTTGTATTGTTCATCCTTTTGGACTCATGGTTGTTCCTCTGATGATTGGGTAGGTGCTCTTGAATAATTGTCTGTCTTTGTTCTCTAAATGCCCATAGGAAACAGGGTGGGTCCCTTGCAGTGTCTGGCAAGTGGGAAAATGGCAGGACTTCAGATCTATAGAACTAGAGTGAGACTTTTCCCACAGGTGATCAAGAACAAAGAGCCCAATGATTAGTCTGAGTGAGTCAATCATTCTTGCAGAAAATCAGGGATCATATTGAGAAAACCAAGATTAGCTGACAAATCTAAAGATCAGAAAGAGTTCAATACAAACCAAAAAAGTATGTGTGTGTGTGTGTCTTTGTGTGCCTTTGTGTGTCTGTATGTTGGGAAAGTGGCTGGAAGACAAAGCTAAGGATTAGAGGCCAGTCAGAGGTGGAATGGACTGAAAGAAAGATGCAGCATCTACAACTTGCCATTTGCTCTGAGCAAGTGGAGGGTTGGGCCATCCCTCATAGGGACATTCAGATACTCTTGGGTACCCTTTTGTCTATAGGAAGCCACTGCTTCTGTTGGAGTCCAGTTTATCAGGACTTACTGACATCTTGTCCTTTTCTCAGCAACAATCACACCTTTGTCATTGTGGGTGATATAAAAGGCTAGAGTCTCCCCATGGATTTTCATGAGGAGTATGTTCGTACTTTGAATATCATGGAGTATACTATGGCTTGAAGGTTAACTGCAAAGGCAGTTTTATACCAATAGATGTGTCTTGTGGTATAGGATAATTCACTATTTTAAAATTTGTAAATCACAAAACTCATTTGTTAGGATCTTCCTGAATGCTTGTATCTTTCTTAAAAGATTCTCTTGATCTTGTATTTTAAATGAGTTCTTACATTTTATTTTTAAAATATTTATATTTTTCTCATCATAAAGGTAATATGTGCTCATATGCATTCAAGCAATATAAAACTAGATAACCTAAAAGTTGACATTCCTCTACACTCCTATACAGATCTCTGTAAACAGTTGGGTATATTTATATAAATATATATCTAAATATATGTTTATAAAAATATAAATATTTTACCCAAATGTATTAACATACATATATTTGTATATTTATATGTTCTACAACTGAATTTTTTTTTTTTAATTTTAAAGATGTGGGATACAATTCAGGATTAGGTATACAAGTGGTCATTATACAGGTATAAACTGAATGGTATACAGAGGGTATCAAAAAATGCATACACATTTTAAGAAAGAAAAAACTGTATTAAAATTATAAAACTTAATATATACCTGCCTGTTGCATAGTGAACTCTAGCATTTGAGCAAACGTCATATTATACATTGCTACCACCCTTCAATCCAATCTCAAAAAGTAATGCATAGATAACATTTCTTAAAATGTGTATACTTTTTTGTTGGCACTCCTGGTATATTAGACATCTTCACATCAGTGCTAATAGATCTACCTTATTCTATTAGTAGTTGCATGATAGTGCATTGTGTGATAATTTTATCATAACTTAACCATAATTTTATATCCAATTTATTCTTTTTTTAAAAAAATTATTGAGATATAGTTCACATACCATACAATTTACTCATTTAACGTGTATAAGTCAGTGGTTTCTAGTGTATTTACGGAATTGTGTGATATCACCACAGCTGACTTTAGAACATTTTTGTCACTTCAGAAAGAAACTCCAAACCCTTTTCAATTTATTCTTACTGAATATTAACATTACATACAATCTTGCACTCAATATATTTTCACCCCCTCTTTGTACATTCATGAAGTATTTCCATAGAGAAAATGGAATTGTTGTCTTGACAAGTATGCATATTTCAAATTTGAACGTATACTGCAAAATTACTCTACAACAACGTTGTGCCAGTTGATGCTCTCATGAAATGCTTGTTTCCTTGCCTGTCACCAGCATGGACTGTTATTCAATCTTGTAATTCTTTGCCAATCTGGTATCCAAAAAGTGGAATGTTTTAAAATTCCTATTTCTTTCATTATAATGAAAATAAATTTTGAAAAAGTGTTTATCAGTTATTTGTACTTTTATTCTATAAATGTCATAATTTATGGACTTAGCTAATAATTCGATTGGATTTTCTGTCCTTTTCCTATATATTTGTAAGAGTTCTTTTATTATTGTCAGTATTTGCACATTAATTAACAAATATGGGGCTTCCTTTATGTGCCAGATATTGTAGTCATTTCTGGGGTAGACATCAGTGAATAAAATACTGATGGTCTCTGGCTACATGTAAGAAGACACAGATATCAGGCAGACAAACATATATACGTATCTAGTTATAAAGTATGATTTATTCTTGCATTTTAAATTATCGAGTATTTGTGAAGTGGTGGCACAGTGGAGAAAAAGAAAGAGAGTTCTTGACATGAAGTAGTTTATAGTACAATTGTGATTAATTCTATGTGGGGATACGGGACTATTTTCTAGAAAGATTGGAATAGCTTAGAGACTCTGAGAAGGTATCTCTTATAAGACTATATATGAACTAAGCAATAAAGGATGAGAGGCGTTAGGGAGGAAAGGGAAGCGTGTGCAAAGGCCCCATGCCAGGAAGGAGCACAGGATATTAAAGAATAGGAGGAAGGACAGCATAGCTGTGGCATGGTAATTAAAGAAGAGTGGCCTGTGAGAAGATTGGGGTATGAATTGGGGTCTGAGCACGCAGGCCCTAAGGGGCCACAGTAAGATTTTAAATGTCAAAAACTGAAGAAGAATATAAGTGTAATATGTATGACAAAAAACACAAGTCTGCACACACATTTTGTATTCATATATGTGTATGTGAATGCTTCTGTAGGACTTGGGATTAGGTGGGCTTGTCAAGGGGGATTTAAACTTTCCCTTCTTTTTATTTTTGAAATTTTAATTCACATTGAAAATGTAAATACATAATTGAAAATATTTTTTTTTTTTTTCAGTCAGAGTCTCACTCTGTCACCCAGACTGGAGTGCACTGTCCGCTCCCGGTCACCGCAGCCTTGACCTGCTGGGCTCTGGCGATCCTTCCGCCTCAGCCTTCCAAGTAGCTGGAATTACAGGCACATGCTACCACGCCCGGCTAATTTTTGATTTATTGTAGAGATGAGGTCTCACCAAGTTGCCCAGGCGGGTCTCGAACCTGTGGGCTCAGGCAATCCATTCACTTCAGCCTCCCAAGGCACGGGATTACAGGCTGAGCCACCAAGCCTGGCTTGAAAATCATTTTCAGGGGAAATTTTTCTATGGGTTTTTTAAAAAGAAGCAATCAGTCCACTGAAGGGGCTAAAGATGGAGGCTGTAGGAGGCTGTATTTTTACTAGGACTTGAAAACAGAAATGGGGCCAAGCAGAGCATGAGAGAGTAGGGGTAGAGAGCTCAGTTCATTGTTAGGTTATGGAGGGTGAGCCGCGATTTAGATATGGGAAGGGGATATGGCTGGAAAGGTAGCTTGAGGAGACCCTGGGCTCAGGTTAAGTCATTTAAATGGTATTCTATAGACAAAGGAGGGTTTATTGAAGATTTTTGACTAGGCAGTGGCATTATCACAGTTATGATTTGTGAATTCTAACCTGATATAGGTGTCTCAGATGGTATAAACAGAAGCAAAAGTGGAAATGGGAGAATTAGTGGAAGGTTATTGCAGCAATTTGTCTCACATTTCCTGACACCTTGCTCTCCATAGTGCCAACAGGAATAAGAAAGCAAGAAAGACATTTGTAAAAGACTGTGACTACTTTGACCCCCTAACTGGATGGAGGGAGTGATGAAACGGAAAAAGGAAGAATGAGGATAAACAACACTGTCAAATACTATAGTTGCATCTGATAGATGAAGACTAAGATGTTTCCTGAATGTAATGACCAGAAAGTCAGAGGCCACATTTGACAGAGCCATATCTGCGGGTAGCAGGAAATGCAAGGACTTGCAAAATGAGTGTGAGGTATAGGGCAAGCTAGCTACATTGTCAAAGAATTTGGTGGTGACGAAAAAGAGAGCAAGTCGGTCACAAGAGGGGAAGAGGGGAAAGCTGTTTTAGGAATGGTTTTACTTTAAAAAATTTTTTTTTGTATTTTAAAGATGTGGGGTACAATTCAGGGTTAGGTATACAAATGTTCATTACACAGGTA
>NW_007247249.1:181561-196712 GCF_000164805.1 Carlito syrichta | reverse complement strand
ATTGTGAACAATGTTGCAATAAACATATGTGTGCAGGTATCTTTTTCATAGAGTGATTTGAGTTCTTCTGGGTATATTCCCAGTAGGGGGATTGCAGAGTTGTATGGAAGGTCAATTTTTAGATTTTTTAGGAATCGCCACACTGTTTTCCACAGTGGTTGTACTAGTTTACACTCCTACCAGCAGTGTAGAAGGGTTCCCTTTTCACCGCATCCTCTCCAGCATCAGTTGTTTTTTGAGTTATTGATGATAGCTATCCTAACTGGAATTAGGTGGTATCTCAGTGTGGTTTTTATTTGCATTTCTTTGATTATGAGTGAGGCTGAGCATTCTTTCATGTATCTGTAGGCTGCTCATATGTCTTCTTTTGAGAAGTGTCTATTCGTATCTTTTGCCCACTTTGTAATGGGGCTGTTTGTTTTTTTCTTTTTAGCACATTTGAGTTCCTTGTTGATCCTAGATGTTAGGCCTTTGTCAGACATACAGTTGGCAAATATTTTTTCCCAGTCTGTGAGCTGTCTCCCTGCTCTCTTGATGGTTTCTTTGGCTTTGCAGAAGCTTGTCAGTTTGATGAGGTTCCTTCCACGTGTCTGTCTTATCTCTTATGGCATGGGCACTTGGAGTTTGATTAGGAATGGGTTGCCAGTTCCAATTTCCATAAGGGTGTCTCCTGCGTTTTCTAAGGTTCTTATAGTTTGAGGTTTTATGTTTAGTACTTTGATCCATTTAGAGTTGATTTTTGTGTATGGGGATAGGTAGGGGCCTTGTTTTAATATTCTGCATGTGGTCAGTCAGTTTTCCCAGCACTATTTACTGAATAGGTTCTCCTCTCCCTAGTGGTTGATGACGGAGGCTTTGTCAAAGATGAGTTGGCTGAAAAATTGAGTTTTTGCTTCTGGAATCTCAATTCTGTTCCATTGGTCCATATGCCTGCTTTTATACCAGTACAGGCTGTTTTGATTATTATAGCTTTATAATAAAGTTTAAAGTCTGGGAGTGTGATAAGGAATGGTTTTCCTTTTCAAGAAAAGGAGACTCCTTCTTAAAAGACCCTCTTTTCTTGACCCCTGCACCAACCCATTCTTCTAGTTTTCTTCTTATTTCACTGGCCTCTCCTTAGTTTTCAGAAGAAAGCCAAGGCTAAAAGAGATCACTGGTGAGTTAGAGTGACTGTGTGAATTTTCCCATGTCCAACTCCCTAGCTTGGACCATTCCCAACTAAAATGGTACCAGAGATGGAGAAGAGTCAAAGAAGAAGAGTGTGTGTGTGTGTGTGTGTGTGTGTGTGTGTGTGTGTGTGTGTTTGTGTGGTAGTGGGGAGTATGGTTCTGCATTCTCATACTTCCTTTCTTCTTTCCAGAGTCCCTTCTTTGAAAAGGTATCTTTAACATAGCACACAGTAACTTAAGCTATTTAAACTACAAAACTACTTCAACACTTAAGAAGAAAAGAAAATTTTAGATTGAGAGTTTAGAGTGAGAGTGCTAAAAATTGAGATTTGTATCCCCAAATTTCAAACCACATTTCTCACAGTATCCAAACTGGAGTCCTGGCTCCTGGGAGCTAACCGTTATAATGAGAGTCACTTAGCTGTTTAGTTTTAAAATAGAGTTTTGAGATGCAGCAAATTTGAAATCACAACTTTTTTTTCATGGAGTAATAAAATGACCTTTTGTTACCATGTAGATTGATAAACCACATAGTCTGACTATACAAACCAGCTAATAGAATTTGTCTTAGTCTATTTGGGCTGCTATGAAAAATAACTTAGACTGGATAGTTTATAGACAATAGAAATTTATTTATCACAGTTCTGGAGGTCGGGAAGTCCAAGATCAAGGCATCAGATCCTGTGTCTGGTGAAAGCTTGTTCTGTGCTTCCAAAATGGTGCCTTTTTGCTGGATCCTCATGTGCAGAAAGTGGAATGCCAAAAGGAGATGAACTCACTCCCCCAAAGGTACTAATACTATCCACAAGTATCCCAAAGGTACTGATCCGATCCATAAGTATCCCAAAGGATCCACCTCTTAATACCATCACTTTGGGGTTTACATTTCAACCTGTGGATTTTGGAGGGACATACACCACAGTAATATTATAAAATCAGAGTCTGGATCACATTCAAAAACAGAGCAAATGTATAACCACAAGGTCCAGCAGTATTAGAGAAAGAAGAAAAGGAATCAAAATATTAAATTCTCTAAATCAAGAGGTAGCATCTTACATACCTAGAGGTCACCATAGAACCAAAGCATCATATGAAAGGGTTTCTGGTTATGTGAGGTAAAGTTGAAGGCTGATTTCACCCCAGGTCTACTTCTGGGCCTCTTGTCCATAAGCAGGATGCCAAAAGAAAAGAGGCAAGTGAAAAACAATTGGGAAGAGTCTTATCTCCAATCAGCTTTGGAGAAGATGAGAGCAAAGAGATCGTTTTCTCTGGAAACCTCTTCATCCTCCCTTAAGATTCAGAACCTAAAAGCCTCGGAGATCCTTGTAGATTTGATTTTAAAACATTTTGTAAATAATAATAATAATATAAAAAAAATCCTTGTGTGTGTGTGTGTGTGTGTGTGTGTGTGTGTGTGTGTGTATGTGTTTGTGTGAACTTTAATAAATACTTATGTAAAAATGGTACCAGGAAGGTCAATGAGAAGTTGTTTCAGTCTCTAATTATTTTAAATAGAGGAACTTAGGCTCACAGAAGCTGGATCAAAATAGATATAAATGAGGTAACTCAGAGATCAGCAACAGTAGGAAACCACTTCTACCCCTGGGGCTGAAGGTGACAGTCTTGGATCCCAGGGGTCAGCCACCTCACAGAAGCAGGAAACACTGCAGACCTGCAACCAGGGAGGAAACATAGCCTCAGCCAAGAATGCCAGCTGAAACAGAGAGGGAGGAAAGACACCCACCTCCTCCTCTCTTCCTGCCTGCCAATCTCCTTCTAGTGTCCCCATGGTTGGGCCAGTCAGAACCCAGCTGAAAGGGATTTTGAGAAATGCAGCCTGTAGGAGCTGGCCCTATGGTATAGGGCAGATTGAGGAACAAGTAGGAAAGAAGAGCCTAGGCTCATGGTATGACATGGTATCATTATTTGATATCATGGAGCACGCTTTTATTAATTTGAGTTTTTCAATAGATTATTGTTCTGCCTTTCATCTCCATCATCCTAGTGCTCTCTCTTCTTGACTTTCCTCATTTCCTTCATTCTTGGGTGTTCCTTTCAACATCTTGGTTAATGAAGAAGCAAAATTGTAGTTTTTCTGGGACACAGGCTCATTTCTCAATTTCTAGAGAGAACCACTTTGTCTTAAACTAGAGAATGGTTTAGAGGTAGAAAAGGTGAAGGCATCCTCCACTCTGAAGAGAATGTACTCACCCACTAACGAGGCACACATCAGATCAGGGAGGCTGATCTGGGCGATTAACCAAGGGGATTTTTGGAAGGAAAAAGCACTAAGCAGAGGATACACAATCAAAATTGTGAACAAGAGAAGACACGTCTTCCTGCTGGTTATTCCTTTTCTAGGTATCCAGTTAGTGCATCGTGCTCTTCTCTTACCCACTCTATACTCTCCTAGGCACTACCCCCTTTCCACAGAAACCCTGTTTTTACCAAAAAGGCATGCATGCAAACAAGAAAATCTCTGCCTTGACAAAAACCGTGAGCCACTTATGCCTTTCTATGAATCGAGTTCAGTATTCCTCTCCTGGGGTACTCACAATTTAAGTTTCATCTCAAGGTATACAATGAAATGCCTCTATTAAATAAATACTAGGCATGGAAGTCCATTTCATTCCTCAAAGCAGACCAGGTGCTGGTTTTCTTGTCTGCAGGGAAGGCCCTGGTACAGAAGAAGGTCAGCCGAAACTGGGAGACCAAGATAAAGGCCAGTGTGGACCATCAAGGAGCAGGGAGTAGGGTAGCAGGGAAAGTTGCACCCAGTGCTCATAGACTGCACACTTATAATGGTTAATTTTAGGTGTTGACTTGACTAGATTAAAGAATACCCATACAGTCTGTAAAGCATTATTTTTGGTTCTGTCTATGAGGGTATTTCCAGAAGAGATTGGCACTTGTATCAGTGGACTGAGTAAGGAAGATTCACCCTTATCTATGTGGGTCGGCACCATCCGATCAGCTGAGGGCCTGTATAGAATAAAAATGTAGAAGAAAGGTGAGTTTCTCTTTCTCTTTGAAGCAGGAACACCCTTCTTCTCCTGCCTTTGGACATCAGAACTCTATATTCTTTGCCCTTTGGACTCTAGAACTTGTTCCAGTGGTCCCCTGGGTTCCTAGGCCTTCAATCTGAGAGGCACATCCTCAGCTTTCCAGAGACTGTGAGACCTTCAGACTTGGACTGAGCCATGATATAGGCCTCCCTGGATCTCCAGCTAGTAGATGGCCTATGGTGAAACTCCTCAGTCTCCACAATCATGTAGCCAATGCCCCTAAGAAGTGCCCTCTCAGCTATCTATCTATCTGGCCATCTATCATCTATCAAATCTACTGATCTGTCATCTATCTATCATCTATCTATCTATCTATCTATCTATCTATCTATCTATCTATCTATCTATCTATCCTAGTGGTTTTCTCTGGAGAGCCCTGAGTAATATAGTATCTTACTCTCTCTGCCCTCTTGGGTTGTAAGTCAGACTTCTTAAGATCTGAAAATTGTGGTGGAGTGGGATTTCTGCATTGGACAAGAAAATGAGGTCAGTAAAGCCCCTTTAATGAGAATTATCAAATGAGGTTGGAGGGAGAGTGTCTAGAAATCATATCACTTAGAGCTGTCCAGTGAGCTGAATCTATCCTGCAGAATCAGAGCAGGCTTGGAAGCCAAGGAAGGCAGAGGTAAAGGAGACTAAGTAATAAGGTTATATAAAGAAAAATAGAAGGGAAAAACATTGGCTAATCCAAAAAGAACACTCACATTTTGATTTCATGTAATATACCTCCTGATCCACAAAGAGAATTCCCTACCTCCCTGTGCTATGTGATACCAAGCAGGGCTAAATCCCTGAGCTCTAGTCAGAACAGCTCTCAGAAAAACATCTGTATGGATTTGCTGGCTTTCCTTAACAGAAGGGCCAGCTCAACTCCTTCAGGGCCTTGTGCAGCTAAATTGCTGACAGGCCCTGTGTGGAAATGCAAGAAGGTTCTTCCTCTATTACAAATGGGCTCTATTCTTCCAGACTGAGACTGCAGAGATTGAATGAGGGTAACAGCAGTTCTGGTTAGAAGTGAGGGACTTGAGTGGTGAAGATCTTAAATTGCCCTAGAGAGAGAGAATTCATGAAGCATTAAGGACCTGCCCCACTCTTGGATGCCGCCATAGGAAAGGGGCCCAGGCAGCTCTTTCTGCAGACACTGGCTATGGTAGAAGAAAAGGCGAGTGCGGCCAGCCCTGTTGTCTGGGTCACAGTTGGATCAAGAAACAAATTTTTCTCCATAGGGACAAAAGGGAAGTGATGAATAAACCAACTGAATTCTCTCTCAGGAAGTGAGAATGTGTGGTGCACCCAGGGAGGAGGGGTCCATCAGGCCCAAACTCTACCCAAAACATCAATGGGCTATTCTTCCAACTCCCTGTGCCATGTGCCGCTCATTCCTGGCATGGGGGTGCCGAATCCAAGAGGGCTCTATAGATGCTCAGAGGCTTTTTCATATTTTTCTAGTTTCTTGTGTGTCCATACAATAATCCTCATCCCCAGAGATAATCTGGGCATGAAGTATCCTTGCAATTCAAAGCCCACTGATATGATTTTTAAAAAATTTCCCACTGTAAGTTGGTGATTAGTTACTATAGCTTCTTAGAGTCTTCCTCCCTCTTCTGTGAATATATGCCTAGCTTGTTAATCTATATCATCTTCTAAAATGCCATCTTAGTTTAACACCTCAAACATTTTCTTAAATCTAACTACTACGAGGGACTGGAGCAGAACCTCTGTAGAACATTCTAAGTCATTGTCTCTAATCAGCGATCTTTTTCAGAGGACCACCATCTTTCTGACCTGGACCCACCTTGCAAGCCTGCAAACACATGGCCCAGCCCACTCTGTCTTGATGAAAGGTTGAGCAAGTTTCTTCCCTCAGCCTTATTTCATCTTCCCCAATGGCGGTGAGCAGTTGGGTGTGTGCCATTCAGAATGCCTAGATGCTTTGCACCTTGACTTAAGTTTGCCTTGTTATGACTTAGCCATGAATGCTTTGGGGGTGGTGGGGAGTGGTCCTAGTGAGAAAGCCCTCAATGGGAATTGGAGTGATTCACTCTGAGAACTTGTCTGGTGTGATCTGTCTCTGGCTGCTGTGCTGGTGGACCCTGGAGATCTGCTCCCTGCATGCTTCCTCCTATTTCCATCAGTGAAGAAAACATTAAAATGTTGGCTATATTTATACAGCATACGAATCACATTTTAAGTAGTAATTCTAGGTCATAAGACTAGAAGACAAATGATAACAAAGAAATGTCAATTATGCACAGACAATAGGTTATAGGTGTGGCATGAGATGGACTCCTGAAGGTCATTTCATCCATCCCCCTGTCTCTACCTGTTCTAAGATTTCAAGAAAGAAAGAGACTGGAAAAAAGCATATTGTTTTTAAATAACAAATTTTAACATGGAGAATCTAATTTTCTGGAAGTCTTATTGGTTAGACTTTAAAGGAAGGATTTATGTTCATATGAATTGTGTAGAAAGGAATTTTAATAACAGAGAGGGAGTGTGAGGCAACACGGGCCGTGATCGTAATTCAGAGACGAAAAAGCTTTCCAGGAGGGATTAGCAGGCACTGCAAACCCTCCCTATCACAAGAAAGTACTTCTATGTGCTAGAGTTCTCTGGCAAATACACTTACAGGCATTTATTCACGCAGTTAATAAATAACCCACTGCTTGTCCTTCAATTGATAATAACCAAGATCTCCATGCTATGAATCCACACCTTGCTGGATTTGCAATTTGGTTATGTAGAGCAGAGTTTCTCAGCTTCAGCCTCAGCACTAGTAGTAACATTTTGAGCTGGATCATTTATTGTTGTGTTGGGGCGGGGGTGCTGTCCTGTGCACTAGAGGATGTTTAGAGCACTAGAGGATGTTCAGGTAGCATCTACTACCTACAAGATAGCACTAGTACCCCTCTCCTAGTTGTGACAACCAAAAATGTTTCCAGATATTGCCAAATGTCCCCTGAGGGACAAATTACTCTTCTTCCCTCATGTTGAGAAGCACTGATGTAGAAGAATGACATCTTTTTTCTCCAATGTTTCCCAACATTAAGTTAGCTCTTTAGGGAGTTGCAGTGGGGCAGATGACATCATTCCCAATAATACTAATCACCAGCAGGCTAATGGGAGTGGGGAAGTGCCAACCACGTGCCTGTCTGAGTTAATGATTCCAGTCTGGACAGGAGAAGAGGAAGGTCACTATGGCAGCAGTCAGTCTCACTCCCATCCCAAGCACCTGGGTTTCCCATGAACAGCCCTGAACAAGTGTTGAGTGGGCCAGATCCTGCTGAGGCTGAGAAAATATGAATTCTGGATTCCAAACATTAAAACAACTCTTTGGCAACAGGCAGTGGCTAGAGCAGAGATGAATAATGACACCACCTCCCTAGAAGATTCCTCTTATTTTTTTTAGGAAAGAAAGCTCTGTGTGCTGAAGCAGAGGAATGTGGAGAAATGCTGTTCACATAAAGAATGCTCCCCAAACATATGACATTACCCCAAGAGCTCTGAACAGAGGGACAGAATATCAAAAGCAGACAAACAAAAGACATCTTGGCTCTGTAGACAGAGCGGATGCTTGCTTGCTCTACATTTGAAAAAAAAAGAATGCTTCTGTGGTCAGTAACATATGAATGCTATTGGATGAGGTAACCCTGAGGTTGCCATGGAGACATGTTTTCTAGCAGTGCCTGCATCATGAAACTGCACGGAATTGTTTCTCATCTGCAGCTGAATGCCTAGATATTGAGAGAAGAAAGTCATGTGCTAACCAAGACACACCCCAAAAGAGAATAGGGGACTCCCCAAACCTTTTCCATCAACAGATCGCAAAGTTCAATGTGTACCCAAGGAGAATGGTGGAGGACAACAATGGTTTCTGAGCATGCAGCAAAGGTGAGAGACAGCATAGAATAGAATGCACATAATCACAGGCATGCAAGTCTCCCCCACTGCTGCAGCTCATGTCCAGAGAGGCATCTGCTTTGAACACTCTTCCTTTGAAGTGGAAGCTGGCCCCTATGCTCTGTCTTGCATTGTGGGTTCACAAAAGAGGAGACATTTTCTGTGGCCACAAATAAATGAGAAAATACTTTTGAGTGTAATATTTGGCTGCATTTATAAAGTCTGAATTCTGCTGGAATAAGTTTCATAGGCAGTTGAGCCATGGTGCAAGACCCATAAATATCATGCAAATTATGGTCAGACCCACATGTGTGCTTCTCACAAGGAACAGCATCTAAGGAGACCCAGGACAGGTGCCTACATGCTTTTAGATGAAACTCAGGAGGCTGCCACTCCAAATGACGTTCTTTGTAAGGATGAGCTCGTATCCAGGAGAGGCGGGAATCAGTCTCTGACAAATGGTGCCTCATGGTTGATGTATCTGTTTCCAATAAGCCAAGTTTTACAGTCTGTCAGTGAGCTGACTGCAAAGTTATAAAAGTTGATCTCATAAAACAGAAACATGACTGGTTGACACATCACATTGTATCTGTGTTATTCTGTGCTCTGGCAGCTGTACTGGCCCTCATTTATAGCAAAGGAGGTGACATAAAAGCAGAATGATTGGATTTTAATTATAATGGGGATTTCTCCACCCCATGGGACTTTACAAGGCAAGGACTATTGTGTGACTTCTGGTTTCCAGGGAAATATGTTTTCTTGTGCCATTGCTGAGATGCATTTGGTAAATACTCCCAGAAGAAATACTACAGAATGGAATGGCTTCTGGCTTCTTTAATAATCAGAGTGAGAACTGATAAAATATTTGAAAGAAATTATAATTGAAGAAATAGACTTCAAACTAACATTTTTAAGCTCTTAAGACTTTAATCTTTATAAATTATCTTTGATAATTAATCAAATCACAGGATTTGTCCAAAAATATGATGGCTTCAGTCTCCATTTTATGGTATGTCTAATTGCCAGGAAAGGTAGAGAAAGAATATCTCATTTTTTTTAATTTTAATTTTTTCAAATATGTGGGATACAATTCAGGGTTAGGTATACAAATGTTCATTATACAGGTATCATTGTGCTGCCAAGCTTGTCCCCACCCTCCCCTGACAGTTTCCCACTACTATCAATCCCTTTCTTATAGTATTATGATAGTAGCTCAGGGTCTGCTTATGAGTAAGAACATGTGATACTCGGTTCTTTTTTTCTGTGATAGATCACTCAGTATTATAGTCTCAGTCCATCCAAGTTGCTGCAAAGTTGATAATTTTGTCCTTATTTATGACTGTGTAATATTCCATTGTGCATATGTACCACATTTTTTTTTTATCCAGTTCTCTTCCCATGGGCAGCATGGTTGGTTCCATGTTTTTACTATTGTAAATAATACTTCAGTAAACATGCTTGTGCAGGTATCTTTTTCATAGAGCAATTTGAGTTCCTCCGGGTATATTCCCAACAGGGGGATTGCGGGTCATATGGCAGATCAATTTTCAGATCTTTTAGGAATTGCCACACTGTTTTCCACAGAGGCTGTACTAGTTTACACTCCCACCAACAGTGTAGAAATGTTCCCTTTCCACTGCATCCTCTCCAGCAACTGTTGCTTTTTGAGTTATTAATGATGGCCATCCTAACTGGAGTTAGGTGGTATATCAGTGTGGTTTTAATTTGCATTGATTTGATGACTAGTGAGGCTGAGCATTTTTTCATGTATCTGTTGACTGCTCATAGGTCTTCTTTTTAGAAGTGTCTATTCATATCTTTTGCCCACTTTGTGATGGGGCTGTTTTTTTCTTTTTGGCATGTTTGAGTTCCTTGTAGATCCTAGATATTAGGCCTTTGTCAGATATACAGTTAGCAAATATTTTTTCCCAGTGTATGGACTGTCTCCCCTCACTCTCAATGGTTTCTTTGGCTTTGCAGAAGCTTGTGGTTTGATGAGGTCCCACTTGTCTTTTTTACCTCTTATGGCATGGGCACTTGGGGTTTTGATCAGGAATGGGTTGCCAGTTCCAATTTCCATAAGGGTGTCTCCTGCATTTTCTAAGGTTCTTATTGTTTGAGGATTTTTACATTTAGGTCTTTGATCCATTTAGGGTTGATTTTTGTATATGGTGGTAGGTAGGGGACTTGTTTTAATCTTCTGCGTGTGGTCAGCCAGTTTTTCCAGCACCATTTACTGAACAGGTTTTCCTCTCCCCAGTGGTTGATGGTGGAGGCTTTGTTGAAGATGAGTTGGTGGAGAAATTGAGGTTTGCTTCTGGAATCTCTATCCTATTTCTTTGGTCTATATGCCTGTTCTTGTGCCAATACCAGGGTGTTTTGATTATTGTAACTTTATAATAAAGCTTAAAGTCTGGGAACGTGATGGCTCCTGTTTTTGTTTTTGTTTTTGCTGAGGATTGTTTTGGCTAGACTATCTCATCTTAAGAACAACCCCTGATCCTAATATCTGTCCCATTCAGGGTCCTCTCCCCTTGGTTTCCTGGCCAAGATATACTTCCATCCCTGGACTCCCTTTCTCTTTTTAAGATTTTATTCAAACCTATGTTCTAGCCAGGGATGCAAGGGGAAGAGTCACCCATCTCTGATGCAGGGCACAGAAATGTCCACTACCTGATTAAGAGGACAGAACCATCCATAACCTAATGCAGGAACAGAACCACCCACAATCTGATCCAGGAGATAGAACTGCCTAAGTATCATGGCAGCCTCAAATCAGACACAGGCTGCTCACATGATGATTACCTGCTCTGAAGAAATCACCCAGAGGCCAAGTTGGTAAAGACATGGATTTATTAATATTAATAGGAGGGAACCAAAGCTCTCTGCATCCCAATAGACCTGTTGAGAGATTATATACCCCCAGCATGGGAAAGGGAGCAAGGCACAAATATTAGCATCACATGCAAAGAAACTGAAACAAAGATGTTTACTCTCTAATAACTGCCTTGAGTATGCAGATGTGCATATCTCCAAGGGCATTTTGACCAGGCATAGACAGCCTTGGCCAAGGGCCATCTCCCCAATCAGGGAACAGTCATCAGCAGATGAAGGGAAGTGGAGTAGATGTCCTACATTTATCCCATAGCCTATCACCTGATACAGGGGCCAAAACTGTCCATAATTTAATTCAGGGGACAGAACTGTCCACCACCTGAAACAGGACTCACTCATCATCTGATATGGGGACAGAATCACCCTTCTCCTGAAATGGTAAATAACTGTCCATCATTTGATGCAGCAGACAGAACCATTTATTACCTGATGCAGAAAACAGAACCACCCATCACCTGAAATGAGGCAGAACTGTCCATAACCTGTTGCAAGGGCAGAATCACTCACCACCTAATGCACAGGACAGAATTTTCTACCACCTGAGGCAGGGGACAGGGAAAAACTGTTAATTACCTGATGTGGGGCAGAATCACCCATCACCTGATGCAGGGGACAGAGCTAGCTACAACCCAATCCAGGGACAGACCCATCCAACACCCAATGTAGGGACAGAACCATTTAAAACCTAAGGAGAAAGAGAATGACTTAAAAGTCATTCTTGGATGGGACAATCAAGACCTAAGGCTTCTCCAGAGACCTCTCTTCTCTCTGCATCTGTTTCTCTTTCCAGCTGCTCCTTCTCCAGTCCTCTCTACCAGCTGCCTCCCACCCTCATCTCCAGCATGGTCAATTTGAACAGGGCTTTAAATGCCCTAGCTGTGAATGAGCCTCAATGTGCCCTCAACCTTCAACTCTTCGACCCATGCCTCAGTCTCCCAGATTTCCCACCCCAGCTTTCCATTGCCCAGCTCACCTTTTCAGGATAGCTCACCGTAAGATCTTTGACAGTCTGTAGACTGGCTGCCATAGGTCCTTTGCCTGTCAAGTTAGTGGTGGGGGGCCAGCCTGCAGGTGGAACAGGCTCTCTTAGAAGGGTTGTGCCCATGCAAGCAGAGATCAACCTCTTAAGAGGCCATTGGAGAACATCCAAGTTAAAGACGACACTTCATCCCTTCCTTGATTCAGTTCCCACTTACTCTCCTAGTCCTCCAGTAGCCCAAAGGGAGCACTTGCTGGTCCTTGCAAGCCCCTCGTCTCGCCTCTGTGGGTTTTCTCTCCATATTTGGAAATCTGTCACATGCCTTAGCCCATCTTTCAAAGTCCATTCTTTCTGTAAAGCTTTCTCTGATCCTGAATGATTGCAAGCAAAGAAAAAGGCTATACCTACTCATTCTTCTCATCCTGCTGAGGTTTCTTTACAATGTCTACAATGTGACATTGTAATGCCTCCCATCAAAAGATGGACTTTGTTTCTCTATTCCTTGAATTTTGGGCTTGACCATTTGGCTTGTTTTAGCCAAAGGACATTAGCGAAGGTGACACAGGTGGGGGCTTGAAAAGCCTGTATGCCTTGAGGCTTGCTGTCTCTCTTGCTGATAGGAACTTCCTTCCACCATGAGAGACCACACTATACTTCTGGAGGACAAGAGGTCATCTGTCCCAGTCATTCCAGACACAGGAGTGAGGCCATCCTCCATCATCCAGCCCTACTGAGCCAACCCCAGGCAGAACTGCCCCGCCCACTGCAGAATTGTCAGAAATAATAAATAGGCACTGTTTTAAGCCCCTACATTTTGAAGTGGTTTGTTATGCAACAAAAACAAGCTGATGTACCATCCTCCCACTCTCCCTGGTGGGATCTCTCTTTTTCTTGAAGCCCCATAGCATTTTCTGTCACTTTCTACATTCTCTCATGATCATTTGTGGAAATACTTAACATTTATGGGAGAATAAATATGAGGGCCGAATTTGTACTCAATTCATTTTTGTATCGCTTCAAATCTCCATTCCCACTGCATCTGATTAAACCTGGACACAGTGCAAGCCATGCAGAGTGTTTGTGAGAGTGAGAAGCAACGTGGAACAGTGATTTGGAACACACATTTTAGAATTTCTGAGTTAAAAACACCAGTTCTGCCACTTACTAACTGTGTCTTCTTGGGCAAAATATTAAACCATTTTTACTTTGCCTCAGCTTCCTCATCTATTAAAAGGACATAATACTGCAACATGTCATGAAATTGTTATGAGGATGACGTGAGTTGATGTAAGTTGAATGTCAAATATAAATAAATGAGAAGAGCCCAGTGCTGCCTTTGGTCCACCTGGCATGCCAAGGCCACATCATGGTCCTCTCCAATCCCCATGTCCACCAAATGGCCTCTTGTGCCTCATATACTGAGTAACAGGATCTAGTTGGAACCAACTGATTGAAAACTCTGGCATGAAGAGTAATGGCTGGACTCTCCCAGGGCACTGCTCCCATTTTGGAGCAGAGGGAAATTTAACAGGGGAATTGCAGGAGGTAGGTGATAAATTCAGGCCTTTGGAGTATTGGGACAAGCTGTGGGCATTGCTCCATCACTTACTACTCAGGTGATCCTGGAAAGAGGACAGTGCCTCCCTGCATCTCCATTTCTTCATCTGTAAAATGTTGGTAATGATATCTACTTCATAGGGTTGGCGTGGTGCATAAATGTGCATGGCTCAGTAAAGAACAGTCCTCAAGCCAGGCTCGGTGGCTCAGTCTGTAATCCTGCGCTTTGGGAGGCTGAAGTGAGTGGATTGTCTGAGCTCACGGGTTCGAGACCCACCTGGGCAACTTGGCGAGACCTCATCTCTACAATAAAAATAAAAAAAAATTAGCCGGGCGTGGTAGTGCATGCCTAAAGTTCCAGCTACTTGGAAGGCTGAGGCGGAAGGATTGCTGGAGCCCAGCAGGTTGAGGCTGCGATGGCCGGGAGCGGCCACTGCACTCCAGTCTGGGCGACAGAGTGAGACTCCAGCTCCAAAAAAAAAAAGAACAGTCCTCATTTCTCCTCGTTTTCCTCCTCTACTACTTCAGATACTCGCATCTCTACTGCAATGGTCCTTGCTACATGGACTTGCCTGGAGGAGATATTAATTAAGTCGGTTTTCTGCCAAAGTCCCCATTATAAATTCAGCTAAATTTAGTACTGCCTGGAAATACCTTCATCTTCTGTGACCTTAGATGTGCAATGACTGTTGAGTTTCACGTCTATATATGGTGGCCATTTGCACAGCTGTAAAACAGGGTTGCAGTACAGGGCCACATCTTCTCCATCCTGGGCTTGCCACAAACTGCAGACCAGCTCTGGCCAACCGGATGTCATGGGGAATATGAAAGAGAGTGGTGTTGGGGAACACAGCTGCAGCAGACTCTTGATTTAACCTTCTAAGCATCTTTCTGAACTGTCCATTGTTACGGCTACCACCATAGTCCAAGCTCCTATAATTTCTTACTGCATTTGTCTCCATCTTACCTGGGGACACTGTCAGAAAGCAGAGGCAACAACAAGGACTTCTGTACTGCTCGCTGACTGAGGAGCAATCCCAGGGATCAGAAATGAGGTACAGGCAGAGTGGGAGAAGAAAGGCCAGTACAGGGTATGCAACTGAGATCACTGTGTGGGCACCTGGGGCCTTCCTGGGATCTTCTGAGGAGGATACAGAAGACAGCTCATCACCATCCCATGTGCCTTGCCCATGGGCTCCCATTCTCCACAGGTTGGAGGTTGATCCTGGAAGCATGAACTTGCCTGCACTCCCAGGTTGTTCCCATATTTGGGCCAATAGAGCCGTGTGTGTGTGTGTGTGTGTGTGTGTGTGTGTGTGTGTGTGTGTGTGTGTGTGTCCCGGCACTGGTGTGATTGAAAATCCTGGGGAAGGATACACTTGAGGTTGGGGCTGTTAGTGGAGTGGAACTCACATGGAAGTGTCTACCATGACTATGGCTCAGTGGGCGTGGGCTGGGGCATGGGGGTTTCCCATATAGTCTCCTGTGGCCCTACGTTCATTACAGCTGTCTTCTTGCACTTCTCTACACAGGAGCTACTGTGATTGTTTTTTTTTCAGAATGTAAGATGGATATGTCACATATAT